>NW_025541460.1:17500-33237 GCF_017591435.1 Portunus trituberculatus | reverse complement strand
TCCGTAAATCTCATACGTAGTACGTACAATATTACCCCTTTTTCCCAGCTACCCGTATATAAGGATGACCTTTACTTGGTACATGAATGCAAGCAACCACATGACGTACCACCAAATATATTACCATACACATATAATTACCAGACTCCGTTCAACAAAATGACAACGTAACACCACCGAAATATAATGACAAATATTGATATCTCCACACAAGTGACTTCCCTCAAATAATCTCTTTCTCTTGGTACCCATACATGGAACCACGTTAACTTCGTACACAATTACACACTAGTAAATATGTTATGTAACTTATTCGTCAGAGCAACACACATGCACATACGTAGGTAGCCGTATACAAATTCCCTTACTCATAGATGAAAACGCAAGTATATAACGACGTCATTATGAACCAAAGTACAACCACATAAACCATAATAAACTAATACCACATAATACCTAAACCTCCTATCATGCTTCTTCCTCCATTCTAATTTACCTCAAAGACTGCATTGCAACTTATAAGCTCCACTTACTGGTTATATATGAAGTACAAAACGCCGCCCTCAGCTATGCAGCCGAGGGTGGCCCGCTTAGAGCCGCGGTTGTCCTCTCTGCTTCCTCTCTCCTCTCTCTGCCCCAAACCTCTACAATTTCCTTCAGGAACTTATGGGGCGTGTCTTGACCCACACAACACGCCCCTCAGAATGTACCATTCACCAATCAAGTACAAGCTCAAATGAACTCCACGTGTGGTACGAACAACATCCAAGACGACAACACTACCACTGGATGTTTACATGACCTGGGCTATATATCTGCCCGGGCTGCCCTGGGCCAAACGGCCTGGGTCATTAAATGTTTCCTTTGACCTTCCTGCCCTTCCTAATCTCTTTTATGGCTGGATACGGTTACACACCGCATACTGGCGAACTAGCATACTTCCATATATCTTTATTTCTTGTTTCTTATATTTTCATATTTCACTTATGATGTGCGCATCTGACAAACATCCCCCTCAGAATGCGCGTCCCGCGCATTCAATGTAGTGAAGGGTGGGTGGTGGGCAGGGTGTGCATGCCTCCCGTAGGAAGGATGAGGGCTTGGGCGACCGCGCACCTGATAGCGGTACTTTCCCCACCCATGAAGCATGTTAGCACCCGCCAGACCCCTGTCCTCTAGCCAGCATCCAAGTCTCCAGCCAGCTATGTTATATACGTAGGGATGTAGGGCAATGGGTCCAATACTGTCTGCTAAGAAGGCATATATTAGAAAAATGCGTCTGCACTGCACCTCAATATTCACAAAAAGGGCTTTGCAGAGAGAGAATAATTTTATATATATATATATGGTCAGGGAGAGATCATGATATTGACCAGTAGTGGAAAAGATATGTCAACACACAAAGCAAGGTAATGGAAAAGATATGGCAATGCAGTCGATACTCGTTACTTTGATATGAATATATGTCTATAACTAGGAGGAAAATATATCATTAGGTAGTATAAATACAGCATTAATCATATAAAATCAACTCACAATCTCAAATCATACCTATGTTATTCAGAGAAATTATGACAACATTTATCATAGTATTATGCATATATATGTCCATAACTAGGAGGAGTGTATATCATATCATAGATTGTAAAAGAAATCAGCTCATTATCCCAAATTATATCAATATTATTCAGAGGATATATATCAACATCTTACAAGATACAGAAACAATCAAGGAGAGCATCTGTAGACATCGTTCAGGTGTCGTCAGAATTTCTCAATAGAAGTAAGTTGGAACTCAAGTATGCAATGCAGTCATAATACATCACTATTAAAAGCATATTACATGGTGAAACTTCTAAGTGTATACATAAATATGGAGGAATTACTATCTCATTATCTCAGATAAGGGTGACGTCTCATACAAAATAACAGAAAACACAAGAAAAATTATTACATCCCGTAAGCATGCACAATATCACGATGTCGAAAATGAACTGACGCAATGGATTCAGAAGTACTGATATATAGATTGCATTAATCTTGCAATAAGAAATAGCTGCTCTCAGATCCACGTAATATGTTGATATAAGCACTTGAAACACTGGAAAATCCATCACTTGTGAAAATGTTACCACACCAAGAAATAAATCTGATTCTGAGTTGCCGTGTAAGGAATACGCTGTTATTTCTCACCTTAAGTCACGATATCTATCTTTATATGTAATATACGCACTATACTCGAAAATCAAAATACAAAAAAAAAAAACTGGGGAGAAACCTTGGTGGGTGATGCCGAGGAGCAGGCACGAGCGCTCACTACTAAGCTCCTCATCCTCCAGCAGCAGTATGTCCCTAGCAGAGTGTATCTCCAGGCCTGACGATCCTGCTTGGTTTGGCTTCCGCTGCAAGGCCGCTGCTGAGGCCAAACACGCCACCTGGCTGAGGTACAAGCGGCACCTGACGCAGAGGAACAAGGCACTACATAAGGCTGCCTGCAAACGGGTGGTAGCTGCCTGCAGATGGGCCAAACATAGAAAACAGGAGGACCTAAAACGGAAACTTTGTGGCCCAGGAGTAGGGGACAAGACCTGGTGTAGCTTAGTCAAGGTGCGCCAAGGAGCTAAACACCAAGACGCCATCCCTCCACTCCTCAGGCCTGACGGTTCCCCTGCCACAAGCAGCTGAGACAAGGCCTCACTCCTGGCTACAAGCTTCAGGAACAAGATGAGGGTTGGAGACCCGGGAAGACAAGCGCCTCACCTACCACTGGAGACTCAAAGCACCATCACCCTGGTCTCAGTGACAGCTGGACAAGTTGAGAGGCTCCTGAGAGCAGTGGAAGTGGGTAAAGCCACCGGCCCGGACGACGTCAGCCCACACCTCCTTAAGAACTGTGCTAAGGAGCTGTCAGGTCCTCTCTCCAACGTCTTTACGACCTGCCTGAGGGAAAACAAATGGCCCTCAATGTGGAAAGAGGCACGAGTCGTTCCGGTCCACAAGAAGAGCTCGCGGTCTGTACCCAGCAACTACAGGCCGATCTCCCTGCTCTCTGTGGTGGGCAAGGTGCTGGAGCGGATAGTGGCTGGAGCCATCTGTCAACATCTGAGTGAAAACCATCTCCTCTCAGAGAGACAGTTTGGCTTCAGGCCAGGCCGGTCCACCTCCGACCTACTCCTGCTCCTCACCAAAGACTGGCAAAACGCCCTGGACGAGGGCCTGGACACGCTTGTGGTAGCCCTGGATATAGCTGGAGCCTTTGATAGGGTCTGGCACGCGGGACTTCTTGAAAAGCTCCGTGCCAAGGGTATCCAGGGAGACCTACTGCTACTGCTTGACGACTACCTACGTGGGAGGACTCTTCATGTGGTCGTCAATGGGAAATCGTCAGAGCCCTCGCCAGTTCAAGCCTCCGTTCCACAGGGTTCAGTGCTGGGCCCAATCCTGTGGAACATCTATATCGACGACCTGCTCCGAAAACTACCGACAGTGGAAGCATATGCGGACGACTGCACCCTCTCCCGGTCCTAGTGCCGCCTTGATAGCCAGAGCGCTGTCCGGCAGCTAAACAAGCAGCTACGGCTGGTGGAGCAATGGGGAGAAACGTGGCAAGTCTCCTTTGCACCTGAGAAGACGCAGGCGATGGTGATCTCGCGGTCGCCAGGAGCCTCCAGAGCGGTCTCAGAGCAGCTGTCCTTTGGAGGCAAGGCTCTGTCTCTCCAGGACCACATCAAGGTCTTACGGGTGACGGTGGACCGCTGCCTGCGCTTCGACGGCCATGTAGGTGCAGTCACCCGACAGGCGTCTCTAAGAGTCTCTGCCCTGCGGAGGGTGGCGGGAACGCTTGACCCACACGGCATCATCACGCTATACAAGGCGCAGATACGTCCGTGCCTGGAGTACGGCTGCCTGTCGTGGATGTCAAGTGCCGCCACCCACATGCAGAGACTTGACAAGGTGCAGCGACGAGCTCTACGTCTGGCGGGATACGACGCACACCAGGACGACCTGCCGCCACACACCCCCGTCACGTCGTTGGAGCACCGACGAGATGTGGCAGCGCTGGTGGTGTGCCACAAAACTCAGGTGCAAGGAGTACCGCACCTCCGACGCCTGGGACTTCCATTACGCGCTGCCCAGAGGCCCACGCGAGCTGCTGCCACCAGTGAGCAGACTGTGGAGGTGCCCTTCTCCAACACACGGCAGCACCAACGAACATACAGTGCCCGGACCTCAAGGATGTGGAACGCATTCACCACAACCACACCCCAGGTGGAGGACATGTCCACCCAGCAGGTCAAGGTGACAGCACACAGGTGGCGTGGAACGCAGGCCACTCCTCTGGTGCTAACGTAAAAGTTATTAATGTAAAAACAATATTCTTAATGTATCTTAATTATTGTTAGGCTTTTAAATAATTCCATATTCAACGTGGAATTTTAAGCCGAATATGTAAATATATGTACTATGTTTAAATAAAAGAGAGAGAGAGAGAGAGAGAGAGAGAGAGAGAGAGAGAGAGAGAGAGAGAGAGAGAGAGAGAGAGAGAGAGAGAGAGAGAGAGAGAGAGAGAGAGAGAGAGAGAGAGAGAGAGAGAAACTCCCAAATATTCGACATCCTTTTCTCCATACTAATCTTGGTGACTACAAATGTTTGGACGTGTTTTCATGATCGGATGCCGAGGAACATGCAGAGCTCACTTTGACTGTGTATTGTCCTCTGATCTGCTCCACACTTTGCCAAACCCGGAACTGAGATTCTTCGCAGGTCACAAGATTTAAGAATACCTGGGAGGATGAGGGGCGCGTTGGACGGGGATTGGGACAGGAAAAACAGTGGAAGAGAGTGCTTTGTCACTTGACTTCTGAGCATGATTAAGTAGACACGACAGACAAACATCGGGTTTCCGCACTTTTCTTCACCAAGAGACCTTCGACTGATGAGTTATTGTGGCTGGCCCTCCACGTGTGGGATCGCCGGCTTGGTGGACAGAAAGACTGAACTTTTCACCTGTTTTTCCTTCACAGTGGAGTAATATTAGCCACTTCACCGCAACTTCCAATAGCATTCTAGCATTTCGTCCCTTCACTCTCCTCTACATCCACCAACAGGCTCAACCCCTGGCGTGTGTGTCTCCCTTTGCATTCAGTAACTGGGAAGACATACACGAACCGATACCCGGCAAGAAAATGAAAGTTCTTCCCAACACCAATGTGACTTTGGAGGCACAAGATAAGACCACCGGCAAAATAATAGGAAGGAATTCTACAGTCACTCTTGCTAAAGGTGAGTCGCGAAATTATGCTCATCTCTTCTCATCTCATTCCATTAACGCTGAAATTTATCTATTCCATGTATCTTTTTTCCACTTCTCTCATTTACTGGAAGATTAATAGACACTCTCTCTCTCTCTCTCTCTCTCTCTCTCTCTCTCTCTCTCTCTCTCTCTCTCTCTCTCTCTTTTACGTGCTGTCTTGGAATATCTTTCAGTATAGCACCCAAAAAATAAAATTAATAAATAAAATGACAAACTGAATTTAACAATCAATAAGTAAAAATTTAAGAAAACCGAAACAATTTTCCTCAACATTATTAAACTTTGATTTGTTTTCTTAACGATAAAGAGAGAGAGAGAGAGAGAGAGAGAGAGAGAGAGAGAGAGAGAGAGAGAGAGAGAGAGAGAGAGAGAGAGAGAGAGAGAGAGAGAGAGAGAGAGAGAGAGAGAGAGAGAGAGAGAGAAGAGAAGAGACTGAATACAGTAAATTAGTAAATCGATAAAAAACATAAATGATAGTAACAATGACCATTTATTTTCCCTTCTTCCTCTCTTCTGCAGGCAGTCTAAGAGAAGAATGTCCTTGATGAATGCAACTCTGTACGTATTCTTGATGCAAGTCCACTATAACTATCTGAGACGTGTGTTCTCATCCCAGCAGAGCCTGAAGCTATGCTGACAGAGCTGGAATGTGATCCCAGGGAATGCAGAGCTACCACTACCATAGAAGACAATTGCAGGAAGTATAATGGTAACAAAATGGCAGTGCAAGCCATCGAGTAAAGAACTGAAGAATTCCCTCGTCACAGAGCGTGCTGGTGTCAACTCTGAGGGGGAAGCAAAGATAGCGTTAAGAGACCTGGATCTGCTGCCTTTTACAAACTACACTATAACCGCCACCCTCGCCAACAACGTGGGCGTCGCCACCGACTCTTCCCTCACCAGAGAAGCCTCCTTCACCACAAACCCCGAAAGTAAGGCTCCGTATTTGTGCCAGCGTGAGACTTACGGCGGTGAAGGTGGCACGTCAGACGCTTCTGGCAGACTTAAAAGGTGCGACACCACCACCACCACCACCACCACCGCAACAACAACAACAACCTTTTATTCTTGATGCTTTTTTCAGTTACACACACACACACACACACACACACACACACACACACACACACACACACACACACACACACACACACACACACACACACACACACACACACACACACACACACACACACGTTGCCTAATCATAAAACATATACCTTACTCCTCCCCGTCTCTGCGTCACTTACAAGAAGGAGGTTGGCAGATTGTTACTAACCACAGCTACTTGCACGAGGCTCAGTCACACAAGCACCACTGGATCTCTCCATCAGGACTAGTCGAAATCAGGACCATATTCTGGTACTCATCTGTGGCGCACCTCCGCTACATTCAAAAGGCTCTGCTTGAAGTTGGACGAGTTTTTAAGGATGTTTTTGTAGTCCTGGTGACAAATTAACAAGATTTTTGAAAATTCGACTAATCATCTGTCTTGCCTTTGAAAGTACTCGTGGTGAGTGAACAAGGCGTTTCAGAATAGGGGACTGTGCTGCATGTACTAGGTGACATTCGTAAGTTGAAGGAGCGAAACAACCTTCAACAAACACTTGCTGAATTTTGTAGAGTGTAGAAGGTACTAGGTCACGTAAAAGGCGAGGGTCGAATACAGGTCGTCAGGAGTGAAGACAGAGCAGGAGCGTGGGTGCATCAGGAGACAGACTTCCCATGACTCATCAGAGGGACACAAGCGGGGAAGCGGGAACAGATCACTCCCACAATGCAATAATAAATAGGGAACAGTGAGAAACGCGCTACAATAGTTCATATATGTACATAATATTGAATCACAGAATGCATACAGATCTGTGCCATTACATGCACCATTACAGACCAGGCCCTGTCCGGCATCAAGTCCTGCCATACTCCAGAGCTTCTCCACACCACGACCCATTCATAACTATGTCGTGCTCCGAGCTGTTGCACGACGTTGCACAAATTGTCTAGCTACTGGCTATAAATAGTCAAAGGTTTTTTCTATCTTTAATTAACAAAACTAATATCTATACATAAGGTGTTCGATACGGCGCCGACAAGTAACAATCACAACTCTTTCTGTTGCCTTCTCCACTGCAATTATTACAATTTCTCTTACAAACATCCTTAAGAACTGTATTAATCTCGTAGATATTCTCGCATCAAAACGGATTTCACTTCAAACATCATCCACAATATCTTCATAACGTATTACAACATCTGAACCCGGTGCTTTATTTCTCCGTAAATCTCATACGTAGTACGTACAATATTACCCCTTTTTCCCAGCTACCCGTATATAAGGATGACCTTTACTTGGTACATGAATGCAAGCAACCACATGACGTACCACCAAATATATTACCATACACATATAATTACCAGACTCCGTTCAACAAAATGACAACGTAACACCACCGAAATATAATGACAAATATTGATGTCTCCACACAAGTGACTTCCCTCAAATAATCTCTTTCTCTTGGTACCCATACATGGAACCACGTTAACTTCGTACACAATTACACACTAGTAAATATGTTATGTAACTTATTCGTCAGAGCAACACACATGCACATACGTAGGTAGCCGTATACAAATTCCCTTACTCATAGATGAAAACGCAAGTATATAACGACGTCATTATGAACCAAAGTACAACCATATAAACCATAATAAACTAATACCACATAATACCTAAACCTCCTATCATGCTTCTTCCTCCATTCTAATTTACCTCAAAGACTGCATTGCAACTTATAAGCTCCACTTACTGGTTATATATGAAGTACAAAACGCCGCCCTCAGCTATGCAGCCGAGGGTGGCCCGCTTAGAGCCGCGGTTGTCCTCTCTGCTTCCTCTCTCCTCTCTCTCTGCCCCAAACCTCTACAATTTCCCTTCAGGAACTTATGGGGGCGTGTCTTGACCCACACAACACGCCCCTCAGAATGTACCATTCACCAATCAAGTACAAGCTCAAATGAACTCCACGTGTGGTACGAACAACATCCAAGACGACAACACTACCACTGGATGTTTACATGACCTGGGCGACACATCTGCCCGGGCTGCCCTGGGCCAAACGGCCTGGGTCATTAAATGTTTCCCTTTGACCCTCCTGCCCTCCTACTCTCTTTTATGGCTGGATACGGTTACACACCGCATACTGGCGAACTAGCATACTTCCATATATCTTCATTTCTTGTTTCTTATATTTTTCATATTTCACTTATGATGTGCGCATCTGACAAACATCCCCCCTCAGAATGCGCGTCCCGCGCATGCAATGTAGGGAAGGGTGGGTGGTGGGCAGGGTGTGCATGCCTCCCGTAGGAAGGATGAGGGCATGGGCGACCGCGCACCTGATAGCGGTACTTTCCCACACCCATGAAGCATGTTAGCACCCGCCAGACCCCTGTCCTCTAGCCAGCATCCAAGTCTCCAGCCAGCTATGTTATATACGTAGGAATGTAGGGCAATGGGTCCAATACTTTCTGCTAAGAAGGCATATATTAGAAAAATGCGTCTGCACCTCAATATTCACAAAAGGGCTTTGCAGAGAGAGATAATTAACTATATATATATATATGGTCAGGAGAGCATGATATTGACCAGTAGTGGAAAAGATATGTCAACACACAAAGCAAGGTAATGGAAAAGATATGGCAATGCAGTCGATACTCGTTACTTTGATATGAATATATGTCTATAACTAGGAGGAAAATATATCATTAGGTAGTATAAATACAGCATTAATCATATAAAATCAACTCACAATCTCAAATCATACCTATGTTATTCAGAGGAATTATGACAACATTTATCATAGTATTATGCATATATATGTCCATAACTAGGAGGAGTGTATATCATATCATAGATTGTAAAAGAAATCAGCTCATTATCCTAAATTATATCAATATTATTCAGAGGATATATATCAACATCTTACAAGATACAGAAACAATCAAGGGAGAGCATCTGTAGACATCGTTCAGGTGTCGTCAGAATTTCTCAATAGAAGTAAGTTGGAACTCAAGTATGCAATGCAGTCATAATACATCACTATTAAAAGCATATTACATGGTGAAACTTCTAAGTGTATACATAAATATGGAGGAATTACTATCTCATTATCTCAGATAAGGGTGACGTCTCATACAAAATAACAGAAAACACAAGAAAAATGTATTACATCCCGTAAGCATGCACAATATCACGATGTCGAAACTGAACTGACGCAATGGATTCAGAAGTACTGATATATAGATTGCATTAATCTTGCAATAAGAAATAGCTGCTCTCAGATCCACGTAATATGTTGATATAAGCACTTGAAACACTGGAAAATCCATCACTTGTGAAAATGTTACCACACCAAGAAATAAATCTGATTCTGAGTTGCCGTGTAAGGAATACGCTGTTATTTCTCACCTTAAATCACGATATCTATCTTTATATGTAATATACGCACTATACTCGAAAATCAAAATACAAAAGAAATATATTAGCTTGCTGTTAAAACACTCAACCATTACCGTTCTGTATCATCACCAGCACACAGACAAGAACCACACCATGTATTCCACATGGTAAACATTAATATTTACTTCATTATTTAGTTTCAACTTGTGCTCCTTTCATGTCAGTGTTTCCTACTACATCATATTATATAATGTCCATCTTAATCTCTTGATAGTCAACATCCATATCGTATTTCTTTAATATATTTTCGTCTTGTTTCACCTTCAAGCCTTACCATATAGCTAACGATAAGATGGGAGTAATGTCCTTCTATATATTTTTCGCTTGATACCTCATCAATAACTCTTCTTTCCTCATTATCGTCGTTAACTGATTACCTTTACAATCCTTGCATTAACTTTAAATCTCTCTTTAAAATGTTATATAATCAAGTGAAAGCTACTGAAACCACTGATGATTTCCTACGATATCACGATAGCTCAACTCAGACTTGTAACCAAATGTCCTGTGTTATTATGTGTTAAGTACGACATCTCACATTGTATCTATTTTCAATCCCATAAATATACCCCTTATTTCACATATATCGTCAAAATCACAGATAAAGGCATTCATTAACACTCATTACTATACATTTATCCTAATCTCTATAAAATCTTCCAGATCGCCATATATCCCTCCAAATTATATAGAGACACCTTAACTTCCATGTTAGTCATATATCTTCGTCCTCATCAACAAGAAACCTTCAAATGCCTGCATATTAATCTAATATCAATATCACTGTCGCCAGTTTTCTGCCTTCGGAACATGTATAACCACTTTACCTTTGCATATGTTCACTATATCTTCATCTGATTTTATCAAGTTGCTATCTCAATAATAATATTTGCCCAATACAGTCATGACCTACACAGACGTATATATGCATATGCACCTTTTCCTATATCCTCACCGCAACCTTTTCTAATATACTCAATATCTTCACCGCAAACTTTTCCAATATACTCAATATCTTCACCGCAAACTCTTCTAATATACTCAATATCCTCACCGCAAACTTTTCTAATATACTCAATATCTTCACCGCAAACTCTTCTAATATACTCAATATCCTCACCGCAAACTTTTCTAATATAATCAAGATCTTCACCACAAACTCTTCTAATATAATCAATATCCTTACCGCAACTTTTTCTAATATACTCAATATCCTCACTGCAACTTTTCTAATATAATCAATATCCTCACCACAATATTGCAACCTACATATTATATTCTTCATGTCATAAATATACCTCATGTTGCCGAATATCAAACCTCACATTCAACGATATTACTGACTCAATGATATTATCATATCAATGTCAATAACATTCGCCAACTTACTGCCCGTGCGTAGCTACTTATATTTGCATATTGGCTAATGTGTATAACATCTTGAAAATACTCCTTTTATATTTCAACCTAGTTGTTCTCAATACTTATAACCACATAAGAACACTGTAAATAATTTCTTATACTTGCATTTACTGATGTTATTCATATCGTTTCTATAACAGCCACAATAGTATCATAATGACATTAATTTACTTCTTATTCTTGTTTTTACTGATGTTATTCATATCGTCTCTACCTTTATGAACTGACTAACGCCTTAACCAAGTAGCTACATATACTACAACTCACATATAATTTCTTGTACTTATAACTTCGGGCACTAATATGATGTTATCCAACATGACTTTACAACAACAATCGTCTTCTGAAGTGAACAATTGAAGGTTGGCCTTGCCTTACACATGTACTTGAACATTTAACATATATTTTGCTTCTTTTCTCACCTTATCGCTTAAAAACTCCACTACTTTATATTCAATTAACCCACTGAGAGAGAAAAGACATGAGGGGAGGCAAGTAACCTTAAGGTGGTGAGAAAAGAAACTGTAAGGTGAACTAGGATCTAGCCAGCAACCTTCAATTGCATGACTAGCACTGTTACAACAGTGTTACCTACTCAACTCAACTACTACCCAGCACGTGGTAGCATCCTCAACTCGACATATTATATGTATATATTTAATTCATCTTTATATCCTACCATCATTTCATAAAATTGACTCGCAACTCACCGTTTCCTTTTCTCCTTAAATATTTTCATCTACCTTTCATTAACCCAAGAGACTCACAATACACGTATGATCAATATGTAACAAACAAAATGTCTTTCTCTGCTCTTGATTCTCTTCAATATTAACACTCTCCAGTTATTTCCTCTATTAACTTTTTACATAGATATCCCATTTTAATACTTACGTCATCTGTCAGTCATATTACTTCTTTATTTTCTATACTTCTGATATTGATATTTGCCTCAAACCTTAACCGCAGTGATGTATATCTCAATCATATTTCTACTATGTTTCTATTATTCCCTCATACTATATCTTCTTCCTCATATACTATTCTCACGGAAAAATTCCCTTGCATCAACTACACACAATATCCCTCTTTTACTTGACACTCACTTTTTGTTCCATATCCTTCATCAGAACCTTCAATATTCTTTCATCTATAATCCGACGAACTCCCAAACATGATACAATTTACACATTTTTTTATTCGTCTCTATCGCTATGGGGCAATTAAAATCGTCTTACACAGTACTTCATATTTTCCTGCTATAAACCACAATATATGCTTACACCCCTTGCTATTTTCCTCTGACAGTCGACACTCGTGTGAAAAAAAAATTACCCTTATATGTCACGTCTCTTATATATGATAAGTTTCCTTCACATAACGACAACAAATTCGTCTACCTTTGTGAATTTTGCCGCATATCCGTAATATTTATGCCCTTGACACTCAGTTATCGTTACTCCATTGACTACTTTATGATACACATATTATAATGTAGACGAACCTTAAATAATTTATTAAAACTCTTTATATCTCATATTTTGTCGCATTTCTCTCCCGCTAATAAGACTCCTCGTTTACCCCTTGATTTGTAAAGGCTTAGGTGAAACAAGCGACAGGTAACCGTACAACATATTACTCAGATATCGTCTAATCAAAATATAACCTTAAAGCATCCACTTGAAAGAATAACCTCTTACACGCAACATGATCTTTAATGAATATCGAAATTAATTACTAAATAAAATCTACGGATTTTACACAAACTTATGATCGTCACGGGCGACTCAGCTTCAGACAAAATAGTGATAATGATATGCATTCATATTATAATAACCATGCCACTTCTGATGTTGACAACAGCTACTTCGTGCACTTTCAACCAATTTACTTTAATCTTCCATCAATATGACTGTCCCTTGCGCCAATTCCAAGATTACACTTTGCAACATTTGGCAATATATTTTTTTTTTGCAATGCAACAATTTGTGCAACATTTAGATCCCACCGCTGCCACCATGTCGTGCTCCGAGCTGTTGCACGACGTTGCACAAATTGTCTAGCTACTGGCTATAAATAGTCAAAGGTTTTTCTATCTTTAATTAACAAAACTAATATCTATACATAAGGTGTTCGATACGGCGCCGACAAGTAACAATCACAACTCTTTCTGTTGCCTTCTCCACTGCAATTATTACAATTTCTCTTACAAACATCCTTAAGAACTGCTATAATCTCGTAGATATTCTCGCATCAAAACGGATTTCACTTCAAACATCATCCACAATATCTTCATAACGTATTACAACATCTGAACCCGGTGCTTTATTTCTCCGTAAATCTCATACGTAGTACGTACAATATTACCCCTTTTTCCCAGCTACCCGTATATAAGGATGACCTTTACTTGGTATATGAATGCAAGCAACCACATGACGTACCACCAAATATATTACCATACACATATAATTACCAGACTCCGTTCAACAAAATGACAACGTAACACCACCGAAATATAATGACAAATATTGATATCTCCACACAAGTGACTTCCCTCAAATAATCTCTTTCTCTTGGTACCCATACATGGAACCACGTTAACTTCGTACACAATTACACACTAGTAAATATGTTATGTAACTTATTCGTCAGAGCAACACACATGCACATACGTAGGTAGCCGTATACAAATTCCCTTACTCATAGATGAAAACGCAAGTATATAACGACGTCATTATGAACCAAAGTACAACCATATAAACCATAATAAACTAATACCACATAATACCTAAACCTCCTATCATGCTTCTTCCTCCATTCTAATTTACCTCAAAGACTGCATTGCAACTTATAAGCTCCACTTACTGGTTATATATGAAGTACAAAACGCCGCCCTCAGCTATGCAGCCGAGGGTGGCCCGCTTAGAGCCGCGGTTGTCCTCTCTGCTTCCTCTCTCCTCCCTCTCTCTGCCCCAAACCTCTACAATTTCCCTTCAGGAACTTATGGGGGCGTGTCTTGACCCACACAACACGCCCCTCAGAATGTACCATTCACCAATCAAGTACAAGCTCAAATGAACTCCACGTGTGGTACGAACAACATCCAAGACGACAACACTACCACTGGATGTTTACATGACCTGGGCGACACATCTGCCCGGGCTGCCCTGGGCCAAACGGCCTGGGTCATTAAATGTTTCCCTTTGACCCTCCTGCCCCTCCTACTCTCTTTTATGGCTGGATACGGTTACACACCGCATACTGGCGAACTAGCATACTTCCATATATCTTCATTTCTTGTTTCTTATATTTTTCATATTTCACTTATGATGTGCGCATCTGACAACTACACTCCACCTCCTTAAACATTTCTTTGCATGTAACTCTTCCTTTGTACTGTCCATTCATCTCGTTCTTAATATTCCTTTCAGCGTTGCACCTCTCACATTCGATCAAGTTATTCTCTTCACCAGCTCCTCTTGTTCCACCCTTTTACGTACAGTATGTGCAAGCCATCCTAACACTCCGTGCTCCCATCCATCAGTCAATTCCTTCTTCAACTCAAGTTTTCCTTCGTATTTCCTCATTTGCCTCTCGATCACACACACACATTCCCGGGAGACATCTCATATCCATTACACTCAGTCTCCTCTCTCACTTCCATCCAGCAAACTGTGAGCCCGAGGATGGAATGAGACCTTTGAGGATGTTGTCATTTGCAGTGTGATCAACTTGTGGGTGAGTTCATGCCATCTTTGCAGGGCCCGGCAGAGTGAGCAGCCTGGCAGTGACACATTCAACCTCTTATTCCTTGCACGTGGAGTGGAGCCCACCGGGCCGACGACCCCACCCAAGGGAAACTAAGCCTATATGAACTGCAATGGAGCATTCACACACTGATTTCCAATAAAAAAAAAAAAAACTGTTCATGTCAAGGACAATATTAAAGATTTCACCATTACTGGACTGGAACCAAATACTGCTTATGATATCCAGGTATCTGTCCATTGTAAGAGGCAATCTATATTAGTAATAATTTCACTTAAAAAAACATCAGCGAATTTTGTCATCAAGATGGACAAGAAATCAAGAATTTTCTGTACGTTTCATGAAATCACATATTCAAACATTGTCCTTTTACAGTAATGTCTTGTTGTGTGATATGATAAGAGTATGCGACGGCCGATGACGAGAGAATAGTGTGTAGTGTACTCGTATTTTGACACTTTGCGCTCATCACCACTGTTATAAAAAATCACAGAGATTATATATATATATTTTTTCGCATTTTCATATTTTTCCATTTATTGCAGAAACCTTCACAAACAATCTTCAGAATCGTAAAAACGTTCTTCAAAACCACACACAAACTTCTATTAGATCCTCTTAAAGACAGAAGACAAAGACATCCAGGTTCTCAAGAACAACTCGTGCATTTAAGGCCCAAATTCACAAACACTTTTTGAGCTCACAATGAACATT
>NW_025541460.1:2500-12500 GCF_017591435.1 Portunus trituberculatus | reverse complement strand
CAGATCTGGCAGAAAATCCTTCTTGCCATCCATGGCAGGAGGGCATAATGAGATAACAGGAAGCTGCCAATAACCAACTCGTGGGAGCCGGAAAGAGTACATAGGAGTGGGGTCGATAGATAATTCTGCCATGAGATTTGCGACTCGATGGCCAAAAGGTTTAGGGAGACTAGGTCGAGTGACATATGCCTGCAAGCACGAGTCCCGCAATATTGACAGACAAGGGACGGAATCAGGAAGACGATGGGTGCGAAACCAACACCGGAGCATCAAAGACTTGCGCCGGAAGTCCAGCGGCCAGAAGCCAGCATCCACTAATAAGTTAGGAATTGGAGATGTCCGAAATGCACCCGTAGCCAAGCGGACCCCAGCATGATGCACGGAGTCAAGCGTGCGTAGCCGTGCATCCGTTGCAGAAGAGTAGATTTCACAACCGTATTCCAGCTTAGGAAGGATTAGTGTACGGTGAAGCAGCAGCAAAGAGTCCCTGTCCGCACCCCAAGAGGTGTGACTTAAAAACCGAAGAAAGGATAATGCCTGCCGATAAGACACCTTAAGAGAAGGAAATGGGAAACCCAAGTAAGACGGTTGTCAAACAATAGGCCAAGATATCGAGTGGTTTCCACACATGAGAGGTGTCTATTGGCTAAATATAAATCGGAATCTGGATGGACGCAACGATTACGATAAAAATGTATGGACACGGTCTTTGAGGTGGAGAAACGAAAACCATTTATGTTGGCCCAACTGGACACCCTATTGATTGCTAGTTGGAGTTTTCGCTCAATCAGTGACATCCTAGCAGCACCAAAAGAAATACATAAATCATCAACATATAAGGAGCTTTGAATGCACTCTCTTCAAATCAAAATTTAATAATGGCTTCACCACGCCCTGCCTCGGAGTCCCCCTCTGGGGAGGGGACCATAAATGTCCCCAGGTCGGACTGCCCCTCTGCTGTCGACCTTGGGTGTCTTGACACTTCATCTAATACTTTCACTATCAATTTCTGCAACATTCGTGGCCTTCGTTCTAATTTTCAATCTGTGGAACACCACCTCTCCTCTACTAAACCTCATCTTCTCTTCCTAACTGAAACACAGTTGTCTGTGACTACTGACAGCAGCCCCTTTTCTGTTCCCTCCTACTTGCTCTATCCTCATTTTCAATCCAAAGCTGGATGTTGCGCATACGTGCGTAACGACACCACTTGCTCTCGTGCCCACAATCTTGAATCTTCAGAATTTTCTACCATCTGGCTAAGACTTCAATGTCACTCTTTAACTAAATTCATCTGTGCTGTATACCTCTCACCTAATTCCTCTGACTATGTAAAATTCTTTGACTATTTGACTTCCAAGGTGGAGCACATCTTATCTCACTTTCCTTTGCTGAGATCTCCATTTTAGGGATTTCAATGTTCACCACCAGCTTTGGCTTTCATCTTCTTTCACTGACCAACCTGGTGAACAAACCTTCAACTTTGCTATCCTTCATGACCTAGAGCAGCTAGTGAAGTTCCCTACCCGTATTCCTGACCGCCTTGGAGACACGCCCAACATTCTTGATCTTTTCCTAACCTCCAACCCTTCTGCTTACTCTGTTAAACTTTCCTCTCCGTTGGGCTCCTCCGACCACAATCTAATTTCCGTTACCTGTTCTATCACTCCAGTGCAGACTCAGGACCCGCTTCTGGCATTTTAACTCTGCTAAGTGGGAGAAACTAAGGCAGTACTATTCTGATTTCCCTTGGGATGATTATTGTTTTCATGTCAGAGATCCTTCTCTTTGTGCCGAGCGCATAACAGAGGTGATTATCTCTGGCATGGAGCTATACATTCCTCATACTTTCTCTAACCCTAAAGCTAAAAAGCCTTGGTTTAACTCTGCTTGTTCTCGTGCTGTCAATGATAGAGAGGCGGCTCACAAACGGTTCCGTAGCCATCCAACTCCTGAAACTCATGCCCTATATATTTCTGCCCGTAATCATGCCAAATCTATTCTCCAACTTACTAAAAACTCTTTCATCAATAGAAAATGTCAAAGTCTTTCCAATTCTAACTCCTCTCGAGATTTCTGGCATCTAGCCAATAATATCTCTAACAACTTTACTTCTTCGTCTTTCCTCCTTTACTTCATCCAGATGGCTCTACAGCTGTCTCTTCTTTTCTAAAGCTGAACTCTTCGCTCAAACCTTTGCTACCAACTCAACTTTGGATGATTCTGGGCATATTCCTCCTACTCCCCACCCTCTGACTACTTCATCCCTAAAATTAAAATTCTTTATAAAGACGTTTTCCTGGCCCTCTCTGGCCTTGATTCTCGGAAGGCTTACGGTCCGGATGGAGTCCCTCCTGTTGTTCTCAAAACTGTGCTTCCAAACTCGCTCACTGCCTGGTCAAACTCTTTCATCTGTGTCTCTACTTCTATTTATCCTTCTTGCTGGAAGTTTGCTCACATTCAACCTGTCCCTAAAAAGGTGACCACTCCAATCCTTCTAACTACCGCCCTATAGCTTTGATTTCCTGCCTTTCTAAAGCCTTTGAGTCTATCCTTAATAGGAAGATAATGAGGCATCTATCAGCTCACAACCTTCTCTCTGATTGCCAGTATGGTTTCCGTAAAGGCAGATCTACTGGTGATCTTCTTACTTTCCTAACTGAATCTTGGTCATCCTCTTTAGGGACTTCGGTGAAACCTTTGCTGTCGGCCTTGACATATCGAAAGCCTTCGATAGAGTCTGGCACAAATCTTTAATTTCTAAACTACCCTCCTACGGATTCTATCCTTCTCTCTGTACCTTCATCTCCAGTTTCCTTTCCGATCGTTCTATTGCTGCTGTAGTAGACGGTCACTGTTCTTCCCCTAAAACTATCAACAGTGGTGTTCCACAGGGTTCTGTCCTATCACCCACTCTCTTTCTATTATTCATCAATGATCTCCTAAATCTGACTCAATGCCCTATCCACTCCTATGCTGATGATACCACCTTGCATTATTCAACAGCGTTCAACAGACGCCCAACCCAACAACAATTAAATGACTCAAGGCGAGATGCTATAGGACGCCTAACTTCTGATCTTTCACTTGTTTCTGATTGGGGCAGAGAAAACCTGGTTTTGTTCAATGCCTCAAAACTCAATTTCTACAACTATCTACTCGACATAACCTTCCAGACAACTATCCTCTCTTCTTCAATAACACTCAACTTCCCTCTCCTCTACATTAAACACACTCGGTCTATCCTTCACTAAAAATCTAAACTGGAAATTTCACATCTCTACTCTTGCTAAATCAGCTTCCAAGAAGTTAGGTGTCCTGTGGCGTCTTCGTCCATTTTTCTCCCTCCCAGCTGCTTGCTCTGTACAGGGCCTTATCCGCCCGTGTATGGAGTATGGCTCTCATGTCTGGGGGATCCACACACAGCTTTACTAAACAAGGTGGAATCTAAAGCTTTTCGTCTTATCAACTCTTCTCCTCTAACTGACTGTCTTGATTCTTTAAGTCACCGCCGCAATGTTGCATCTTTATCTGTCTTCTACCGCTGTTTTCATGCTGTCTGCTCTTCTGAACTTGCTAACTGCTTGCCTTCCCCTCCTGCGGCCTCGCTGCACAAGACTCTCTACTTCTTCTCATCCCTATTCTGTCCATCTTCCTAATGCAAGAGTTAACCAGTATCTTCACTCCTTCATTCCCTACACTGGTAAACTCTGGAACTCTCTACCTGTGTCTGTATTTCCACCTGCCTATGACTTAAACTCTTTCAAAAGAGGAGTGTCAAGACACCTCTTACGTTAACTGGACCCTCCTTTTAGATTTTTTTGTTTTTTCTCTTTCTCCTACTTTCCTCTTCACAGGGCCTGGCAACCAGCGGGATTTTTTTTTCTCCAACACTTTGTTTTCCCTTGGCCAGTGCCCTTGTAATGTAAAAAAAAAAAAAAAAAAAAATCCATCTTTTCTAACACTTTACAAATACAAGATGTCAAAGATATAGGACGGTAGTTCGTAGCCTGGAGATGATCTTTCCCAGGCTTCGGAAACGGGAGAACCACTGCCACAGCCCAAGAAGATGGAAAGTCACCAGTATGCCAAATCATATTATAAAGATTTAATAAAAAGTTAAAAGCACTGTCAGAAATGTGACGCAAAAAGGCATAAGGAATGTCGTCTGGACTAGGAGAAGAGTCATGACACTGGGACAAAGCAGTCCGCAACTCGGAGGCAGAGAAGGGGACATTATAGGACTCCTCTCCAGTGGAAGAAAAATTTATGCCGAGAGATTCCATTCTCTGGCGATAACGTGCGCCTGGGGCTGCAGGATCCTTCCGACGACGGCGACAGTCTTAGGATCTGCCACCGTTCGCCCAGCAGACAACAAAACTGGTGGGGGAGAAGCAGAATACGTCCCAGCAATTCGGCTGACTTTGTTAAAGACATCCGTAAGAGAGGAGCGGGCGTTAATAGAAGAGACAAGCTTTCCAAGAGGCTCTTTGTGCCTCTTTCAAAACACGGTGGGCCCAAGCTCGGCAGCGTCGAAAAGCGTCCAGACACTGCGGGTCCCCACGATGTCGCCGGAGACGAGAGAAAGCTGCCCGTTTCTGTTTCACAGCGTTAGTGAACGCTGCGTTCCACCAAGGAACGGGACGCTTAGTAAAGCGACCGGACGTCCTAGGGATTGTCTGAAGCGCTACTGACTGTAAAAAAATCGGTAAAATAGTCAACAGCCTCAGCACAAGTAGAAAAGTCAGCCAGCGGACGGATAAAAGAGCTAAAGTCTGTGAATCGAGGCCAATCTGCCTTGTCTAAAACCCAGCATGGGGGCCGGGACTGTGGCTCAGAGTTCGCAGATTCTAATAATATCGGAAAGTGGTCACTACCGTGTAAATCCGGTAGGACCCGCCAATTAAAATCAAGGAAAGAATTAGATGTACACAGAGAAAGTTCGATAGCTGTAAAAGTCCCAGTAGGACTGTGGAAATGTGTAACATCCCCAGAATTTAAAACCTCCAATCCCTCATCCTCAATAAAAGAACCGATTAAAACCCCACGAAGATTACTAGCACCTTCATCCCACAATGGGTGACGGCCGTTGAAATCTCCCAACAAGAGAAAAGGCGGAGTCAGCTGATGCACCAGGCCGTCAAGCTCACCCCAGGAGACAGGAAGCCGAGAAGGGAGATACAAACTGCAAATGGTGTAGGATCGTCCCATAAAGACCTTAACAGCAACCACCTGAAGGGGAGAGTTGAGTTGCAAGGGGACAACAGTTATGTCTTGACGGACTAGGATAGCTTTGCCACCGTGGCCCTGTTCGGGAAGGGAGTGCTAAAAAAGGCACGATAGCCAGGAGGACTAGAATAAGTACTATCACCTAGCATAGTCTCTTGTAAAGCTACACAGGCTGGAGAGAACTCCGACAATAAAGCTCGGAGTTCCCCCCACGAGGCGCGAAGGCCTCTACAGTTCCACTGTAGAAGCTTGAAGATGACTATTTAGGTGCAGTGGACGGGCGAGCCTTTTGAATGGGCTGCCCGTGACTCACCTGACTAGAATCAACCGACGAGAAGACACCGGGAGTTGAGATGTACCGGGTCCTTGGACCGCAGCCTTTCGGCCTACTGGTGAGTGATCATCACATCATCACTCTTACCGTTCATCGGAAGACGAGGGTCAGGCTGGACTGCACTTTTTGGTACACCGGGGACACGAGGGACGGCTGTGACAATATCATCGGACGTGTCCATGCTAAGCCCGATCTGAGACGAAGGGCGTCACAGAAGGCTGGACAGAAACTACTGGAGCTACCATTGCAGAGCGGTCCCTAGAGGACTCACGATCATGTGCACCGGGAGAAACCTTAGATTGCTTAGGCTGAGCTAAATCTATCGACTCCGAAGAGCCGCGGTGCCGTTTGGTCAGGCCCTTCAAAGGCTTAGGCGATACAGGGGGCAAATGGACATCCACTACACGAGTGACTTTGGTCAAGTCCGTATTATTCTCGTCACTTCTTAGAGATGACTCAACCGAGTCATCGGACAAAAGGGCAAACCTATTGGCCAAATGAACAGGACCACCCGCCCCAACAGAGCGAGAGGTAGCAGAAGTTGTCGTCTTCAGTCCGGCAGACTCAGGTGAAGAGCGAGCGGCCAAAGAAGCATAGGATGTCGCACCAGTACCGTCCTTCTGGCGGTACAGGAGTTCGCGGCGGGCACTACCAAGGCTGATGAACTGAGAGTTAGCAAGCTGTAAAATGTCCTTCTCCAGGCGATATCTGGGGCATTGCCTGGAACGTACCTGGTGAGCATCACGGCAATAGAAACAGTAAGCAGCAGCATTACAATGCTCCTCAGAGTGTGAATCTAGTGCAGAGCAATTATCACATCGAGCAGCTTCCTTACAGGAGCTTTTACCGTGACCGTACCCATAGCAAGAGAAACACTGAAGAGGGCGAGAAACAAAACGCCTCACCCTAAGATTGATAGAACCGATATGAACACGGTCTGGGAGGGTGGAACCAAAGAAGGTGAGAAGGACCATGTTGGTAGAATTCCTCATAGGACACATAGCCAGTATTTCCTCTTCAGGAAATTCGTAAAGATCCTGACTGTACACACAACCTTTACTGTAATTAAAGGTGGATGAGCCTTGACAGTCTCAAACATGCTCTCAGTAGGGCATGGGAGATGTCGTAACATCCTCGCCTACGTAATATCTTTAGCTCGCACAAGCACCCCTTCCCATATTTCTTGAGGGTTTCCCTCAGGAATCGTGCCGATCTCTTTGGACAAGTAACGGGAGGCATGGATGAAATTCCCGCACCCATTTCTGTAGTACGCCACAAACCAACGTGGAGGCGGGATCTGGCGGACTTCAGGAACTGAACTCTCTGAATGGTGGTCAAACAGATTTGGGATGTAGTCCGTGTCACTGTCCGAAATATTGCGAGAGTGGAGAAGTACTGTCTTAAAGCCAGAGCCAGCAAGAGGCAGGGATACTACATGTTCTACAGCGAAACGAGCTTCATCGCATGACAGAAACGTTACATAGCAGCGGTTAGACGGAAAATCCTTATCGTAAACACGTAGAATACGGAGAACCGTGCCATACACATTGAGAAGGGGAGTGCAAGGCGTAATAAGAAAAAGATGGATTAACATTTACCATCAAAAGGGAGTCACATGCAGCAGAAATGCGTCCATCAGAAGGACTCCCAGGGCAGGAAACTGCTGAGGGAGGCACTTGTGGAGGGGAATTCTCCTTTCTACTCAGACCTGAAGATGACGTCTCGCGGGCCAGGTCAGTCACCTCACGAGAACCTGAAAGTTTTTTGTGTTTTACCATATGTATAAAGTTACACAAAAAAATTAGCTCCAGGGGCAAGGGAAACCACCTACTGGGACTACAAAGGGACCTTACTAGCATGGGTAGCCCTCTCCCCCTCGAAAGGGCATAGCAGGAGCCTAAGCCCCCTCTAGCCTAGCTCGCCAGGTCACAGGGGCACGCAAGCCCCCCCACCACGACAAGGCGGTTCCCATCTGGGGGGGAGTAAACTGAGAACAGAAACTAATGAAAGTTAGCACTTTTTTCCTATTGCTATTGGCATTAGTGGACTAAGCATTACTTGCATCATGTGGAAATAAGAGAATGACACGCGACACGAACTATTGCCAACATAATGTATGCAGGTCTGTTAGAGAATAAGGCTTCTAAATCCACGTTCGTCAGATATGCGTACAGTAAGAGGTGATCTGGTAGGGATGTTTAAGTGGCATAAAGTACATAACAAAGTGATGTAGACGCACTCTTTAAGGCTAATAAACTACAAAGCTCGAGAAGCAACGCGTCCACTCTCTTTAATGAGTCACATTTCAAAAAGAGAGGAACAAACTGGAGATCAGAAGGAGGAGTGAACGACTGGATTAGCCTCAAATAACCAGGACATTAGTGGCGCGGCAACAGGAAGTCTCACAAGAACACTACATCAGTATGGGTCAAGAATACGTAGATGGATGTACATGTGTATGTGCGTCGGTGTGCTTAATGAGTATGCAGGGACTTATGAGGCAACATTATGAGCTACTGGTGCTGGCTTGTCCAGACTGAGTGAATCTGTCAATGAAACTAATGGCCGTGGTGCCCGTAGGAGGAGGGAAAGGAGCCTCAGGAGACAGTGGAGGTGGGAGGTGGCTGGAATGGTCTGGAAAGGGTCTGGAAGGCGATACTGAGGACGTGGTTTTCATAGTGACGGACACGAGGACAGGTGAATCACTCAGTCACACACACACACACACACTCTCTCTCTCTCTCTCTCTCTCGCTGGAAATTTGAATCGTACTTTTTTTGCTGTTTCTTTACTTATGTTTCAGCGTTTGTAGTACTGCTATGCTTTAAGGCTGAGTTGTTGTGATACCACGAAATAATTTTTCTTAACCAGTTCACTTCTCTCTCACCAATGTCTTCATCAGTTCACTTCTCTCTCATGGTCGTGTTTCACTTGCAATGCATTCTTACTACTGTTGTGTCCTCCTCCCATACACAGGTCCTTAACCCCTAAAGGGCCGGCCTGGGTGGTCATCTACAACATCCACAGGACCGGCACCTCAGCACCAAACACCGAAAATAGCCTATATTCACACACTTGATTCTGCTGAACTACAATGCAATAACAAATTACTTTGTCGTCATAGTCATCATCAACTCTTCTTCTTTTTAATTATTGCATGAAAACGTTTCTATGTGCTGTGGTTTTGGAGAAATATTGAGTTGAAGAGGAGAGACTTTTGGAGTTAGCGAGGCTCTTGCCCGCTCTGCGTTCGTTTCGCTTGTGTGGCCTTGACTAGTGCGTAATGAAAACGGATGCCCCCATGCTCTAATTCTTATATATAGTCAATACTCTAAGCTTTCTCTATGTAATCATCAACAGCGACTGTCCTCACAGTAGATGTAAAAGGACGTGCAGGTTCTTCTGAAGCTGCTTCAGGTGTTGATTGAGCAAAATCAGAATCATTTGTACTTGTATCTGTATCTTCACTACCTTCATTCTCTATGCTCACGTCACTTAGTTCAAGTTCCTCGGGATCACTTGATAAGTACGAGGAGACAGTTCTATTGAGTTCCCGTAGTATTCTGCTGTCGCTAAGAAGTGAAGCACGTGGTCGAGCTTGGGCGGGAATATGTCTAGGCGTTGAGGTGCTGGGCTCGGCAGGGTCTGGCATGAAATCGGACGCGTCAGAATCCGTGTCAGTACGCCTGTCCATCGTGAGAGCGGGCAAGATTCTGAAGCAGTAGCCTAAACATATCTCTGGCAGTGTTGGCAATGAATGGTCATCGAAAATTATCGAAAAGTAAGTAAATTTAGCGCGAAAAAAGCAAAGCGGCTATAACCGCCCCCGGCCCTTCCGTGGAAAAGCGGCTATAGCCGCTTCCGGCCCTTTAGGGGTTAACGTGAATACAAATCGTGTGAGCCCCGAAATGTGAAGACGGCGCGTCACCATACAGACCGAGCTAATCTGTGAAAGATCATCCCCATGTGTCAACTTAATTAGCCTCATTGCAATGGTGGTAGTGAAAAGCAAAAAGAGCTTAGGTATCTCTCTCTCTCTCTCTCTCTCTCTCTCTCTCTCTCTCTCTCTCTCTCTCTCTCTCTCTCTCTCTCTCTCTCTCTCTCTCTCCTTAAAAAATAAAGAAAAGAAAGTAAGCAAGAAGGCGTATAAATAAGAGTGTAGTGGTGTTGTTAAGGTAATAAGTTTCTTTCATTGACATGTCTTCTTTAACTGCTTTTCTTACATAGTGTTTTTTTGGGGTCACGGTTTATACTTGTCATTATTACTTTATCTAATGGTATTTTTCACATGCAAATGTTTTAATTCTGACCCAGGAAGGAGTCAACAGTCAACAAGGAAGAGGACAAGAGAAGATCACGCTGACCCTAACAAAGGCCCATATTCACACCCTTTTTTTTTTTATTGTAACCACTGAGATAGAATGAAAGGGGAGTAGA
>NW_025541459.1:112500-137500 GCF_017591435.1 Portunus trituberculatus | reverse complement strand
GAAGAAGAAAGGATAAATAAAAGAGGATAAGGAGGAAGGAAGGAGAAAGGGAGGAGGGAGAGGAGCAGCAGCCAAGCCACAATACTTAAAAGTCACCCTCCATTTCCTTAATATTTTACCTAATATCTAGTGTTTTTGATGCGTTTCTAGGATGAGGCGTGTAGATGGAAGCAATAGAAGGAAGAGGGAGAAACAAAGTCGGAGGAGAACGAAGAAGAAATTATAAATAAGGGTAGAATAGTAGAAAGAGCCAAGGTGTAATATTTAAGCAAGTGTCCCTTTTAATCCTAACGTTCTTTATAAAAGCATACTGTTGGTTTTGGGACATATTTAAGTGTGTTCAGTAATGTTTCATGTGTTTTCAGTGTGTGCTAGATCTTTTAGGTACATTTTACGTATTTTGAGTATGGTTTGGGGATGTGTTTGTGCACACACACACTGTAAATGGGCCTTAAAACAAATGTCCTTCATCAGTGAGTACCCGTTTTGTGCGCAGGTGATGACAGGCAGAGTGAGCCGGACGTGGCGGTGGCTATGGGCGGCGCAGGTAAGCCACACCTTGCACCACGCTGACTGCCCGCATCTGTTCACTTAAGGTCTGGATCTCCGTGTTCTACCCTGGAAATGTGAGTATTTAGAGGTGTGGTGCTTGTTGTTGTTGTGGTGGTGGTGGTGGTGGTGTGTTTATTTTATGCAGGAGGAGCAACTGGCCAAGGGCAACAAAATTAACAAAAAAAAAAAAAAAAAAAAGGCAGACTGGATTGCCAGTTCCCTTAACGAAATAAGAATTATTTAAATTTAAAAGTTAGTGACATATGTTCTGAAACGTCCCTTTTAAAAGCAATGAAGTGGGAAGATGGACACACAGAATTGAAGTGTCGTGGGGCTCGCCGTGTGTGTGTGTGTGTGTGTGTGTGTGTGTGTGTGTAATTCACTGTTTAATCTGCTGCAGTCTCTGACGAGACAGCCAGACGTTACCCTACGGAACGAGCTCAGAGCTCATTATTTCCGATCTTCGGATAGCCCTGAGACCAGGCACACACCACACACCGGGAAAACAAGATCACAACTTCTCTATTTACATCCGGTACCTACTCACTGCTAGGTGAACAGGGGCTACACGTGAAAGGAGACACACCCAAATATCTCCACCCGGCCGGGGAATCGAACCCCGGTCCTCTGGCTTGTGAAGCCAGCGCTCTAACCACTGAGCTACCGGGCCGGTAGCTGTGTGTGTGTGTGTGTGTGTGTGTGTGTGTTAATGATGTATGTAAGTACATATATTTGTATGACAATATATGTGTGTATTTACCTAGTTGTATTTAGTTAGTTGTAGTTTTACAGGGCCTGGGCTTTATGCTCGTGTGGCCCCGTCTCCATATCTACACTTATCCAATTTCTCTTTAAAATTGTGCACACTCGTTGCTGACACCACTTCTTCACTCAAACTGTTCCAAGTCTCAACACATCTTTGCAGGAAACTATATTTTTTAACATCTCTCAGACATCTTCCCTTCCTCAGTTTCTTACTATGTGATCTTGTGCTTCGAATGTCATATTCTTCTCTCAGGATCAGTTTCTTATTATCCACTTGATCCATTTCGTTAATTAATTTATAAACCTGTATCAGATCTCCTCTCTCCCTTTTCTGTTTCAGGGTTGGTAGATCCATAGCCTTTAGTCATCCCTTCAAATTCTGGAACCATTCTTGTAGCCATTTTTTGTAGTCTCTCTAACTTCCTTATGTGTTTCTTTTTATGAGGGGTCCACACGACTCCTGCATATTCCAGTCTGGGTTTTATTTTAGTACTTATCAATTTTTTCCATCATTTCTTTGTCCATGTAGTGAAATGCTACTCCAATATTCCTAAGGAAATTATATGTCTCTCTAAAAATTCTATCAATATGGCTTACCGGTTGATTGTTTTCTTCCATCATCACTCCTAAGTCCTTTTTCCTTTTTTACTTTCTCCAGTTCTACTCCATCTTCCATCTTCTAGATTCCCAATGGTCGTTTTTCACTCTTTTCCATTTCCATGACATAGCTTTTGTCCACATTGAATTCCATTTCCCACTTTTTACTCCATTCCCAGATCTTATTTAGGTCTTCTTGCAGTATTTCACAATCCTCTTTTTGCTTTATAACTCTGCACAGTTTCATATCGTCTGCAAACAGATTTATGTAGCTGTTCACTCCTTCTGGCATGTCGTTTATATAAATGAGGAAAAGTATTAGTGCCAATACTGATCCCTGTGGCGCTCCTCTTTTTACTGCTCTCCACTTGGACTTCATATCTTTAACTACCGTCCTTATTTCTCTCCCCTTCAAATAATTTTCTATCTATCTCAATGTGCTTCCTTTTAAGCAACCCTTCTTCTCTAACTTCCATAGTAATCTTGCATGTGGCACTTTGTCAAATGCCTTGTGTGTGTGTGTGTGTGTGTATTTACCTATTTGTTTACCTATTTGTGTGTTACAGGGCCCGAGCTAAGCTCTCTGTGTCCTGTCTCCTTGTCTATTCTAGTCATATGTCTCTTTCATCTGATTGACACACACCGCGTCAACGACATGACTGCTCAGTTTATTCCACTTATCAATGCTACGATGCGGGAAACTGTATTTTCTCACGTCATTTAGACAGATGTCCTTTATTAGCTTTTTTCCATGTCCTCGGAGATAATTACTTGTGGTCACCTTTATCAACTTTCTATCCAGTATGTCAATCTTGTTCACCAATTTATACATAGTTATCATGTCTCCTCTTGTTCTTCTCTCTTCTAATGTGGTCAGCCCCAGCTTCCTCAGTCTTTCCTCATAGTCTAACTCCGAGTCCTGGTACCATCCTTGTTGCCAGCCTTTGTACCCTTTCTACCTTCACATTTTTCTTCATATGCGGTGACCAGACACATGCTGCATATTCTAGCTGGGGTCTTATTAAGGTGCATAATATCTTCATCATTCCTTCATCTAGGTAGTGGAATGCAAGGCCAATATTTTGAAGCATGTTGTATGTTTACCCAAAAATCTTGTTAATGTGTTTCTCCAGTGACAAAGTGTTTTGCACAGTTACTCCTAAGTCTTTCTCCTCATTGGTCTCTTTAATTTTCTCATCACCCAGTCTGTAATCCCAGTTTGGTCTGTATCTACTTCTTCCCATTTTCATAACATGGGTCTTGTCTATATTAAATTCCATCTGCCACTCTTTACTCCACTCATATATTTTATCAAGATCTTCCTGTAGCTTGTTACAATCTTCCACATTCTTTACTCTCCTCATAATTTTAGTATCGTCCGCAAACATGTTCATATAACTGTCAATTCCTACTGGCATATCATTAACATAAATCAAAAACATGATGGGACCCAGCACTGACCCTTGTGGAACTCCACTGGTTACCTTCTTCCACTCGGACTTCTTTCCTCTCACCACTGTTCTCATTTCTCTTCCCATTAAGTAATTTTCCATCCATTTTGCTAGTTTATCATTTACTCTTCCAGTCATATTTAGTTTCCACATCATTCTATTGTGTGGTACTTTATCAAAGGCCTTTCTCAAGTCTAGGTAGATAGCATCCACCCATCCCTCTCTATGTTGCAGTATGTCAGTCACTCTTGAATAAAAACATAATAAATTGGATACGCACGATCTTCCTTTTCTGAAACCAAACTGCCTTTCACTCAGAATGTTTTCACTTTCTAGATACTCACTCCACTTAGCTTTAATTACTTCTTCACATACCTTGCACAATATACTAGTCAACGATACTGGTCTATAATTTAGCGGTTCCATTCTACTACCATTCTTATATATAGGCACAATGTCAGCTCTTTTCCACTCTTTCGGGACTAATCCTGTTCGTATGGAGGTATCCACAATATCAAATATGGGGTTCAACAATTGATCCTTACATTCTTTTAGCAACCTCCCAGATATGCCATCAGGCCCCATTGATTTATTAATATCCAGTTTGCTTATAATTTTCCTTACGTCTTCCTTAGTAACCATGATGTCCTGCATTTGCTTTATTTCCGTAGGCCTTCCTCCCATAAAATGCTCCTCCTTTGTAAACACTTTGCAAATGTTGTCGTTCAAAATTTCAGCTCTCTCTCCAGCATCTTCATATACTTCTTCTCCGTTTTTTACCTTTTCTATTGTCTCCCTTTTATTTAGTTTTCCATTTATGAATTTGTAAAACATTTTTGGGTCACTATCACAGTTTTCCACCACCCTCTGTTCATATTCCTTCTGTGCTGTTCTCCTTACTTCAACATATCTATTCCTTGCTGTTTTGTAGCCTTCCCTTGATAATACATCACTGCTTTTCTTAAGTTTCTTCCATGCCTTTTCTTTGTTCTTTTTTGCTTCTTCACAATTTCTATTAAACCACTGTTTTTTATTTAAAGTCCTCTTTCTGTGATATGGCACAAACTTTTTCACAGCAGAGTTATACAAATCCATAAATTTATCGTACTTCAATTGCATATCTCTTTCCTGGTATACCACGGACCAGTCAATTTCATTAAAAAACACCCTTATATGGTTATAATTTGCCCTAGTATAATTAAATTTTTCCTCCCTGCGTTCCACAATCTTATTCGTGCTTAATTCTGTATCCAGCTCAAAGCTTAGGACATTATGATCGCTTTCCCCAAGGGACTTTCATGTTCAATTTCCTCTTTTAGAGAGATTCCCCTGGTAAATACCAAATCCAACCTTGCTGCAGCATCTTGTCCCCTGCACCTTGTTGGTGATCTCACCCACTGTGTCATCAAGTTATTTGTTGCTACGTTTAACAATTCCTCTGCCCACTCACCACCGTTCACCACTTCGTAGTCTTCCCACACTATTTCTTTGCAATTAAAGTCTCCAACTATCATCAATCTATCCTTTCTGTTGAGATCTTGCTTCATTCTGTCTAGAGTATTTCTCATCACCATTTGGTACTGTTCATATTCCCAAGCACTGGTTCTGGGTGGTATGTATACTGTTATAATATTAATGTCCCTCTTACCATCTGTTATAAGCATACTTATCACTTCCTTATTTCTCTTACTATAGTTCACCTCCTTCACTATCAGATCTTCCTTAATAAGAACCATTATACCACCACCTCCTTTATTTTTTCTATCATTTCTCCATACTTTGTAGTGTTTTACAACAAACCAGTCTAGCTTTATTTCGGGCCTTAGCTTTGTTTCCACTACACACATTATGTCCGGTTCGTTATTTCTTAGGTAATCCATACATTCTAGCCTCTTAGACAGAAATCCATCTATGTTCGTGTAAGTCACTTTTATTCCATTCCTAGTCTCGTTCTTCCATGTAATGCCTATTCCATCTGTTTTATCCACCACTTCTTTAGCCTCCCATTTCTCATCCTCCAAAAAAACTTGATCTTTTCCTCCTCTGTTCTTTCGTCATTCCTCTCCTTCACTTCAGATACTAGCTCCTTCATCTTCATTCTCTCATCTTGTGACATATTTCTTCTTATGTAAATTGTTTTGGTTTCCTCAGAGTCCTTAAGTTTCCAAGCCCTCCTCAACAAGGCCTCCGCTGCCACCTGAGACTTTAATTTCAATTTTAATGGTCTATTCTTGCCTTCCTCAAAAGCTCCCAATCTCACACTTTCTTCTACCTCATCATATAGGTCCTCTTCTTCCACAGAGATCTTGTTCAGTAAAGACTTAATCTTGTCATTTTCCTTATCCCTCCTGTCCTGCCAGTTCCTGTTAGTTTCCTCCCGCAATCCTATTATGATCACACATTTTTTCTTTTCAGCGATATCTCTCACCACATACTCATTTTCCTTTAGTGCCTTTACCATTTCCCTGTGCGTAATCCCTTTATTTTCCTCTTCCTGCTTTTTTACTATCTCCCTAAACGACCTTTGTACCTCCAGATGTTCATGATTCACTTCTTTCATCTTAGTGTCAATTAGATTAAGGCATTCCTCTTTCTTCAAGTCCCCTTCGGATATTTTTATCTCCATTTCCATGAGTTTAGCCTTCATTTCTTCGCATTGTTTCCTTAGTTGTTGGTTTTCTTTCTCCATCTCTACTTTTTCCTTCAACAGCTCTTTATTCTCTAGCGTTAACAAGTAGATTTTTTTTAAATGAATCATTCTCGGCTAGAACTCTATCCAGTTTTTCTTCTATTGCCAAAATGCTTAGGAACTTACTCTCCAGCACCTGGATTCTTGCATCCATGTCAAGTTTCTGTAGTCCTTTTGGCGTAGTAATAAAACCTTCGAAGTCTCTAGTTTGCCTGGACGCCATTTTTGTTGTTGTCAGCTGATTACGGCCAGAGCGATCACCGTCCACACTCCCCTCTCAGGGATCACTCTCCATATCACTCACTTTCAACACTAAGAGACAGTAGGACATTTACGGACACAAAACTTAGAGTTACCTGGGCCCTGTAATACCATAGGTATTTTCTTTCTTCCTGTACGCAGCCGGAGACGAGCCGTCCTCTCTCAACGACGGCGACGGTGTGTGTGTGTGTGTGTGTGTTATATTAAATTCACGGTAGCCTGCTGGTCGCCTGCTGGTCATTTTTGGGTCATGTGAATGTGTGTGTGTGTTTTGGTGTAGGAAATCCTGAGTTGGGTAAATATTTACAAGAGGTCCTTCGTTTGCCAAATATGGCTTAAGTCTAACCATTGTATGTCTCACCACATTTAGCAGAATGACAGTAACACTCTTTGCAACACAAGCAGTTCTTGGGATTATCTGTCTCAGTTGGTAAATGTGCCAGAATGATCTTTTCTCTTAAATTTCCAAGACGCTCCTGCTCCTTTACCATATCTTATAGCAAACAAACCTTACAAGATGTAGATGACTATAAAGGACTTGGTTTTAGGATGGATTCTTCCCTGAAGTTTCACTTGCATACGACAGAAATCACTGGCAAGGCAGGAGGCATTGCTTACAGTATCTCAAAGGGCACCTACCTAGCCTGTGCTGATCTGGTTTCATTAAGGCTGCTTTCATTTCACATATCGGCTCTATCCAGAACTTTGCCTCTGTGGTATGGTTTACTGGTTATACAGTATAATAGGGAGTTATACAGTTATAATAGGGAGGCGGTGGCCTAGTGGATAAGGTGGTGAGCGTGGGATCGGGCAGACGTCCACGCGTAGGTTCGAATCCCACCTCGCACAGCTTTAAAACACTTTGCCATTTGTCGAGTGGTTTAAAGTTACCTACATATCACCATGATACCCAGGTTCTAGGTGGTTACACTCAAGATGAGCTTGGGCGGTGATATGGGCCCTAATGTGGGTACCACTATAAATAAAATTACCTGCGCCACTAATGGGCGGAAGCTGAACAGCACTTCCCATACACTCTTCAAGTGTGCCTACAGGTGCTATAGGCCTTACCGTAAAACAAAACAAAAAAGTGACAATAGGTTTATACAGGTGACATTAGGCTTTGATAAAATGTTGAGAGGAGGTGGACTGATAAATTTGCCAGTTTTCATGATCTGTCATATAGTGAACATGTTGCTAGATTGAGTAATTTTTCCATGAAAGGATGGTTGATCAGAGCTGATCTTATCATGGTGTTCAACATTCTGGAAGGGTTCTGTCCTAATTTAGGTCACCTCTTGGTTTGAAATTACAAAATAGATACAAAAGATAACTCCTTCAAGGTTTTTGTTGCTCGTTACAATGGTGATATTGAAGCAATCGTTTCATCTGAGCGCGGGGCATTAGCATTTACAATAATTTACCTGAATCAGTTGTCTTAGCTAACTCTGTTAATGGCTCAAAATGGCTTTTCAACACTACTCTTCATCAACTTCTGTATGATTTTGATTGACTTTGGCTTGTTTTTGTTGTAGGACTGTAGTATGATGTCCTGTGTTGTGGCCTTCACTCGGGATTGCCAACATGACAGCATTTGCTCAGGAGTATTATGGCAGTGGTTTATGTGATCTGGCATGGAGGCATATTTTCTTCTCTTTTTCTCAAGGTGAACCTTCTAAACCTTGGTGTAACATGGCCGTGTCTCATGCTATACATGATGGAGAGGTGGCTTGGCCCAGTAAAGGAATGTGAGTCTTCCTTTTCATGTGCTTTATACTTCTGCTTGAAGCATTTTGACTAACTCTCCCAGACCTGCACAGGGACTGGTATTCTAAGTAGGCCGTTTTTTTTGCCCTTAGCCATTTTTCCCCTCTTTTATAAAAAAGGTCTGTTCTTCAATTTGTCAGACACTCTTTCAGAAATAGAAAATGTCAATCTTTTAAACTCAAATTCCCCACAGACTTCTGGCATTTGGCCAAAAACATCTCCAATAACTTCACTTCTTCATGTTTCCTTGTGTATTTCATCTTGATGGCACCACTGCCATCTCATCTGTCTCTAAAGCTGAACTCTTCTCTCAAACCTTTGTTAACAACCTCACCTTGGATGGTTCTGGGTTTGTCCCTCCCTCTTCTCCCTCTGACTATTTCATATCGTCAATCAAAATTCTTCATAATGATGTTTTCCATGCTCTCACTGGTCCAATCCCTCAGAATGCTTATGGACCTGATGGAGTCCCTTCTTTTGTTCTCAAAAACTGTGCTTCCTTGCTCACACCTTGCCTGGCCAAACTCTTTCAACTATGTTAATTGACTTCTACCTTTCCTTTCTGCTGGAAGTTTGCCTACATTGTCTGTTCCTATAAAGGGTGACGGTTTTAATCCCTCAAACTACTGTCCTAAAGCTTTAATTTCTTGCTTGTCTAAAGTCTTTTGATCTATCCTCAATAGGTAGATTCTCAAACATGTGTCACTTATCAATCTTCTGTTTGATCGCCAGTATGGCTTCCGTCAAGGCTACTCTACCAGTGATCATCTGGCTTTCCTTACTGAGTTTTGGTCTTCCCATTTATTATTTGTTTATTTGTTTTTATTTCAGTAATTTGTTTCATCTGCATTTTCTGTAATCTTAGTACTGTTTCTGAGCATAGTGACTGTGTGTGTGTGTGTGTGTGTGTGTGTGTGTGTGTGTGTGTGTGTGTGTATTCACCTAGTTGTATTCACCTAGTTGTAATTTTACAGGGCCTGGGTATCATACTCGTGTGGCCCCGTCTCCATATCTACACACATCCAACTTTCCTTTAAAACTATGCACACTCCTTGCTGACACCACCTCCTCACTCAAACCATTCCACACCTCCACACATCTTTGTGGGAAACTATATTTTTTCACATCCTTCAAGCATATTCCCTTGGCTATCTTTTTACTATGCGATCTTGTAGTTCTACTTAAGTTTTACTCTCTCAACATCATTTGCTCATTATCCACTTCATCCAGTCCATTCAACAGTTTATAAACCTGTATTAAATCTCCTCTTTCTCTTCTTTGTTCCAAGGTAGGCAAATTCATTTCTTTTAATCTCTCCTCATAGGTCATTTCTGCCAATTCCGGAACCATTTTTGTTGCCATTCTTTGCAATCTCTCCAACTTCCTTATATGCTTCTTTTTATAAGGGGACCAGACCACTCCAGCATATTCCAATCTTGGTCTAATTACCATACTAATTAATTTCTTCATCATATCTTTATTCATATAATGGAAGGCTAATCCAATATTTTTTATCAAATTATACGTTTCTCCAAACATCTTATCAATATGAGCCTCAAACTGCCCATGGTCTTGTATTATCACTCCCAAATCCTTTTCCTTTTCCACCTTTTTCAACACTACTTCTTCACCCATCTTATATGACCCTCTTGGCCGTCTTCCACTCTTTCCCATCTCCATCACATGACTTTTGCTCAGATTAAATTCCATTTGCCACCTCTTGCTCCACTCCCAAATCTTATCCAGGTCTGCCTGTAAAATTTCACAATCTTCTTCACTCTTCACACACCTACACAACTTCGCATCATCCGCAAACAAATTAATATAACTGTTTACTCCCTCTGGCATGTCATTTATATATACGAGGAAAAGTATTGGTGCCAGCACTGAGCCTTGTAGGACTCCACTCTCCTCCACCAACCAGTCCGACCTTGCATCCCTTATTACCGTTCTCATCTCCCTCCATGTTAAGTAGTTTTCCATCCACTTTAACACTTTTCCTTTCAGTCCTCCATAAATCTCTACTTTCCATAACAGTCTCTCGTGAGGTACCTTGTCAAAAGCTTTCTTTAAATCCAAATATACACAGTACATCCATCCCTCTCTCTCCTGTATTTTGTCAACCACTCTTGATTAAAAGCTCAGTAGATTTGTTACACATGACCTCCCTTTCCTGAAGCCAAATTGATGATCCGATAATAACTTATGATCCTCCAGGAACCGTATCCAATATTTCTTTATCACCCTCTCACAAATCTTACCGACCACACTTGTTAGAGACACAGGTCTATAGTTAAGAGGCTCTTCCTTACTGCCTCCCTTATAAATGGGCACCACTTCAGCTCTCTTCCACTCTACTGGTACTTCCCCTGTTTCTAATGAGCACCTTATAATATCATATAGTGGATCAATCAATTCTTCTCTACACTCCTTCAATAATTTTCCTGAAACTTCATCTGGTCCCATCGCTTTATCATCTTTAAGTTCCTCCAACATTTTATATAACTCCTTTTTAGGTATCTTAATGTCCTCCATGTGCACATTTCCTTGTACATTCTGTGGCTTTACAAACATTATTTCTTTAGTAAATACTTGCTGAAACCTATTATTTAGCAATTCCGCTATATTCTTAGGGTCATCTACTATCGCTTGCTCTCCTTTTAATCTTTCAATGGACTCTCTCTTTTTAAGTTTACCATTTATGAACCTGTAAAACAATTTTGGATGTTCCTTACTCTTGTCTACAATATCTTTTTCAAATTTTCTTTCTTCCTTCCTCCTTACGTAACTTCACATACTCATTTCTTGCCACTCTATACTTCTCCTTATTTAGTATATTCCTGCTCTTTTTCCATCTTTTCCAAGCCACATCTCTCTTTTCCTTAGCCTTAACACAAGTTGCATTAAACCAATCCTTTCTTCCTTCCTCTCTTGGTTTATACTTTGGTACAAATTTCATAACTCCTTCTTTATAATATTTCATAAAAATCTCATATTTCTCTTGCACTTCTCTGATTTGTAACATCTCCTTCCAATCTAATTTTCTGAAATAATTTTTCAAACTTTCTGCGTCCATCTTTCTATAATTCAATCTACCACTCCTGTATATCTCGTCCTTCCTTCGCTGTGTTGTTGCTATCTGCATTTCCATAACCACATGATCACTCTTTCCCAAAGGACACTTGTATGTGTGTGTGTGTGTGTGTGTGTGTGTGTGTGTGTGTGTGTGTGTGTGTGTGTATTTACCTAGTTGTATTTACCTAGTTGTAGTTTTACAGGGCCTGGGCTTTATGCTCGTGTGGTCCCGTCTCCATATCTACACTTATCCAATTTTTCTTTAAAACTATGCACACTCTTTGCTGACACCACTTCCTCACTCAAACTGTTCCAAGTCTCAACACATCTTTGCGGGAAACTAAATTTTTTAACATCTCTCAGACATCGTCCCTTCCTTAGTTTCTTACTATGCGATCTTGTGCTTCTAAAGTCATATTCTTCTCTCAGGATCAGTTTCTCATTATCCACTTCATCCATTCTGTTAATCAATTTATAAACTTGTATCAGATCCCCTCTCTCTCTTCTCTGCTCCAAGGTTGGTAGATCCATAGCCTTTAGTGTCTCCTCATATGCCATCCCTTTAAATTCTGGAACCATTCTTGTAGCCATTTTTTGTAGTCTCTCTAATTTTCTTATGTGTTTCTTTTTATGGGAGTCCACACAACTCCTGCATATTCCAATCTAGGTCTTATTATAGTACTTATCAATTTCTTCATCATTTCCTTGTCCATATAGTAGTGAAATGCTACTCCAATATTCCTTAGCAAATTATACGTCTCTGAAAATTCTATCAATATGGCTTACCAGTTGATTATTTTCTTCCATTGTCACTCCCAAGTCTTTTTCCTTTTTTCCTTTTTCTAGTTCTACTCCATCTCCCATCTCATAGATTCCCACTGGTCATCTTTCACTTTTTCCCATTTCCATGACATGGCTTTTGTCCACATTGAATTCCATCTCCCATTTTTTGCTCCATTTCCAGATCTTGTTTAAGTCTTCCTGCTGTATTTCACAATCCTCTTTTGTTTAATGACTCTGCACAGTTTCGCATCGTTCACAAACAGATTTATGTAGCTGTTCACTCCCTCTGGCATGTCATTTATATATACGAGAAAAAGTATTGGTGCCAATACTGACCCCTGTGGCACTCCGCTGTCTACTGTTCTCCACTTGGACTTCATATCTTTAACTATCGTCCTTATTTCTCTCCCCCTTAAGTAATTCTTCATCCATCTCAATGTGCTTCCTTTTAAGCCACCCTTCTCCTCTAACTTCCATAGTAATCTTTCATGTGGCACTTTATCAAAAGCCTTTTTTAGATCTAAATAAATACAGTCAACCCATCCTCTCTCTCTTGTACTTTATCAACTATTCTAGAGTAGAAACTTAATAAATTTTTCACACATGACCGACCTTTTCTAAAACCAAATTGGCTATTTGATAATATTTTGTTGTCTTCAAGAAACTCAATCCATTGCATTACACTTTATTACTTTTTCACACATCTTGCATATTACACTAGTTAGTGATAGAGAAGAAGAGGAGGACCAGAAAAGGAAGAGAAGAACTGAGATGAAAAGAAGAAAACAAAGAAAGGAAAGCTGAAAAGAAAAGAATATTATTGTATTTTGTAAGATTCTCTCTCTCTCTCTCTCTCTCTCTCTCTCTCTCTCTCTCTCTCTCTCTCTCTCTCTCTCTCTCTCTCTCTCTCTCTCTCTCTCTCTCTCTCTCTCTCTCTCTTCTCTCTCTCTCTTCCTCTTTTTCAGGCTTTCTTCTCTTCCTCCTCCTATTTCAGACTGTCTTCATCCTTCTCCTCTAATCTTATAATCTTTTCTTATTTTCTTTATCCTCCTTTTCTTTCTCTTCCTTCCTCCCATAATCCCATATCATTTTCCTAGTCTTTTCTTCCTCCTCCTCCAATCTTCCATTCTTCCCTATTTTCATTTCCTTCTCCTGTGTACATTTTATTGAAAGGAAGGACAACAATTGTATTTCCTTTGTATTTTATTGGTATTGTATTTATGATAGAGAGTACTATAGCGGGAGACTGTGGTTTGTGACTGTGGGGACGTCAACATACTGTGAGATGAGAGAGAGTGAGAGAGAGAGAGAGAGAGAGAGAGAGAGAGAGAGAGAGAGAGAGAGAGAGAGAGAGAGAGAGAGAGAGAGAGAGAGAGAGAGAGAGAGAGAGAGAGAGAGAGAGAGAGAGAGAGAGATTTTTATATGGCTATCAAAGAGAAAGCTATCACTTTGTTCTTCATCACAGTTGGCCAAGTGAAGGTGAGGCTGCATGGTGGTCACTGGTTTGACATGAGTGTGACTTTTACTCCGTCAGATATTGTAATGTAAACATTGTAAATACTGCAGTGTCAGCTATTGACTTGTAGCTTTGAGAAAACTTTGTCAGTATGTTTTTTGTTGGTGTTATTTGATCCACTTTTCATTGTTGGCTGCACTCAGTTCCTCTTTGTTCCCTGAGATCTTCCTTCATTTATCAATCTCACCATCATTGTCTTTATCAATCTCACCTTCATTGTCTTTAACCTCTTGCTTGTTGTGGTTCCTCCTTCATTCACTTTTGATGCTCTGATTAATTAATGTCTGGTTTTCTAGCATTTCTGGGTTTTGTTTTACACTCTGAATTTTGTTTTTTGTTCTCATCTCTTTGGTGATTTGGCAATGAGTGAGTGAGAGCACACCTGATGTCACACAGTGAGTGGAAGTGTTCCTCCCCAAGTGATAAGTGGTGGTGAGTTGGGTCAGAGTAGGATGGCAAGACAGAAGGTCTGTTTTTGAGGTCAAGTTTGCCTTGTTGTCCCAAGTGGGTGTGAAAGAATCTTTATTACTACACATTGAGGTGCATTTCATGATGACTTAAGGCTACTGAACCATCTCCATCTGGTACTGTGTTCCCTGCAGAGAGTGACCACAACAGGTATAAGTGTGATATTGTCTCCTGTCTGTCCCTTGCTTTGTGTACTCTTAGTGTCCCTCATCCCTCATCCCTCTGCTCCACAGCCTCTCTTCCTCTCCAGTCATGCTCTGGCGGCCCACCTCTGTATGCATGTCATTCACTCACTGTGTGGATGTTTCCTGTGAATATGGTGAAATCTATGAACAAGCAAATATTGTTACCTCTGTCAATGTTTTATCAAACACAAAGGATCTTCCTTATAATGACTGAGTATTATTTCTTTGGCCACCATGAAGTGCACTGTAGTTGTGGGTTTGTCCCTGCCTGAAATGTGGTGCACTCTGTCAGTCACAATACATTACACTAACCATTTATACGGGAATATTTTTGCCATTTTCTTAGTAGGAATATAGACAATGGATCTGTCATTTTATTTTTCTTATTTACATAGAAAAATTCAATGTTTTTATTGTTTTGGCATTTTACATTGTCAAAGATGAGCTTTTAAAGCAATGATGTGAAGGTGAACATGGCTGTATGTAGGAAGCCTTTCAAAATGATGATGGTGTGCAGTGACAGTGTTATACTCACATCAAGGTGTTCATGGTGAGAGTGGAGAATGAATGTGTTTGTTGAAAGGAACAGTGGACACCAAGAAATGTATTGCGTGTTCATACATTGGCATTGGTGGCGACAGCTTTCTTTGATTGTGTGTGTGTGTGTTCCATATGTTCCTGAACCACTGTTCTTGAGTCACTGAGACTTTTAGATGATACATTGTCTGCTTGAGAGAGAAGAACCATCCAGATCGTCTTTGCAAGTTTTGTCTTAGCTTTGATGTTCATGTAGACATTTGTAAGTATTTGATTGTATGTGTAGTGTATAGAAGCAATTGCAGATAATGCTTTGTTTTTAAGGTAGCTTTAGTGTTTACACTTGTTTGAGAAAAATGAGTTAGAACATGGATGAGGCTTCTTGTAAGTCCGTAGTCCAGTGGCCTTTGTACTGTGTTAACATGGAAGAGGTGTGTAGAGAGTGTTAACATGGAAGAGATGTGTAGAGAGTGTTAACATGGAAGAGGTATGTAGTGAGTGTTAACATGGAAGAGGCATGTAGAGAGTGTTAACATGGAAGAGGCATGTAGTGATTGTTAACATGGAAGAGGCATGTAGAGAGTGTTAACATGGAAGAGGCATGTAGAGAGTGTTAACATGGAAGAGGTATGTAGTGATTGTTAACATGGAAGAGGCATGTAGAGAGTGTTAACATGGAAGAGGTATGTAGTGATTGTTAACATGGAAGAGGTATGTAGAGAGTGTTAACATGGAAGAGGCATGTAGAGAGTGTTAACATGGAAGAGGCATGTAGAGAGTGTTAACATGGAAGAGGCATGTAGAGAGTGTTAACATGGAAGAGGTGTGTAGAGCAGTGGTTCCCAACCAGGGGTCCATGGACCCCAAGGGGTCCATGGAAGAATTTCAAGGGGTCCATAGAGATTCTACTTATTTTTAAATTTATTATACTGGAATTAGGAGACATGCGGCTCAGAATAAAATTTATACTACTGTTCACAATCCTTAAAACTGAATGCTTAAATGTTAGAATTGCTCTACATTAGCTAACAGTATCAGCGGTGTCAAACTCACGGTCCATGTGACAAATTTGGCCCTTGGGATGGTCATGGGACAAAAATCTCCCTGCAGACTCTGCAGGGAGATTTTTGTCCCTTCTCTCTCTTCGCCAGGAAGTTGAAATGTTTCTTGATGTACAGAAAAAATGTGACCTGTTGGAGATATTGAAATCAGAACACTTTGAACTCCGCCTTGCTTATCTTATGGACATATTTGAAATCTTCAACCAGCTGAACTTGAGACTCCAAGGAAAGGATTCAAACTTGCTCAGCCACTGTGACTCAATACATGCATTTTTGGCCAAATTGGAGCTGTATAAGAAGAGAGTGAGTGTAGGAAAATTTATGATGTTTCCATCATTGAATGAAGTTCTTGCTGATGGTCAGCTTTCAAGTACCTTGTCCAAGGAAATCATGGACCACTTGTCTCAGCTAGATGATGAATTTCGCCGTTACTTTCCTGACTTGAGCCCTCAGCATGCAGGATTAGCAAAAAATCCTTTCTTATGTCAGGTTGATGATGTGTTAGAAGACGCACAAGAAGAGTTCATTGAGCTTCTCCATGATTCAACAGCCAAGAATGTGTTCCAGTCAAACTCCTTGTCTAGCTTCTGGTGTTCAATGATGGAATCATATCCAAAAATAAGTGATCTTTTGCCTTTTGCTTCAACCTACCTGTGCGAAAGTGGGTTTTCTTCATTACTTGCAATAAAAACAAAATCAAGGAACAAGCTGTCTGTGGAAGATGACTTGAGGTGTGCACTGGCTGCCACTGAGCCAAGGATTCATGAGCTGGTTGCTCAAAACAACCACAAAAGTCCCATTGAGAAATATAAAGTGACATACTTTTTCGCAACCAATGAAAAGTTTCATTCACTGCTGTTTTGTGATTTTTGTTGTATTCATACAGTTTTGTGATTCTTTTATTCATACATGTGCTTGCAAGCTCAAAAAAGGGCAAATATTATAAAGATAGTTTTTGCACACAATACCTACAACTATAACAACATTAACATAACATTTTTCCTATGTGTTTTACTTAAATCAAAAAGTGCTGAACGGAATGTTTTCTGATTTCATATAAATAGGCCTACATCTTAATCAGCATAACAATGGAAGGCATTTTACATTAATATATTCATTTCTTGCAGAAAAATCTTTTATTAATTTTCTTGGCTTAACCTATTTCGTTGTAGGGGGTCCACAGGTGAAACAATGACTGGAAAAGGGGGAACGGGACAAATAAGGTTGGGAACCGCTGGTGTAGAGTGTTACTTCAGTGGCAATAAAGTCTATACATATATTGTTATTGCCATTACATTTTCAGTTAAATGTTTTTTTCCTTTCATTGTATCCCAGTCTGTGGTTCTGTTGTGGTAGGCATTCACTTTCTGGTAGCGTGCAGTACACCCATCTCATGTGGATGAGTGAGGAAGTGCAATCATGGTCCTCTTCATTCTGGTCACTGGTTCATACTATTGCTGGAGCCATGTATGGTATTCACACAGATTTTCTACAGTCACATGTATGTCACGAGTTCAGCGTCTGTGATGTTTGGGAAAAAAACAAAAAACAATAATAAGTTGTGCATTAAAACTCTAATGAGAAAACTGGTGTCACATTGTGCAAAATCCTCTACCTGGGCATTTTTGTTCATGATAAAGTGGTAAGGAGTCTGGCAAGCTGGGAGTGGTCTTGTTTGAGTCTAAAGAATCAAGAAATTATTATTTTGGTGATGGATGTGGTGATGGTGTGGTGTTTGTGATGGTGTATGTAGAAGATTGCATGAGTTTGGATGAAGCAGACCACCATGGGAGGGGACTGTGTGGCCAGGCAGGGTAGATTGGTGGTGGCTGGTCTCTTCCAGAAGTGAGGGTTGGTGTCCTCTACCATACCACATGCCATCTTTGTGTACTTTCCCTGCCTTCTCTCAAACCATTTTCAAACTTTAGTCTTCAAGTGGTGACAGGATGCAGTGTTGATTTGCGTCCAAGAGGAGGCGGAGTTTCCATGGCTGATTTGCACTGGTTCACCCAAACTGTGGGTAAGTTCAGGCGTGTCTTGTGTTGTCTCCCTTGGATGCATGGTGGTCTGTGTCTTAAGAAGTACCAAAAAAGACAGTGCGAGTTTCTTTTGAATACCTTTCTTTTGAATACCTTAAGAGATGGAGAGACACAGCGGGATTAACTGGGTGTGAGCAAGTGCAAGAATGATTTTATAACAGTGATGTAGGTCTATTGATATTTTTGTCCATGTGGTTATCCATATTAATTCTTTGTCATTGTACAATTCCAGAGTGCAACAAACTTGCAGCCACAAGACTACAAAGATTCCAGAGAGAACAAGATTGGTTGACAAGACTACAGTAACTTCTTCATTTCCATCCATTGCATCAATTTTGTGTCATGTCACTTTGTTGCCTGGCATCCCAAAGTTCCTAAATCATATATTGCTTGTTAAAAATAACTTATTTAAAGCGTTATTCATTATTATTGTAATAGATTAGATAGATAGATTGATTTAATGAGCCTAATAGGTGTAGGGCTTCTTAGATAGATTGATTTAATGAGCCTAATAGGTGTAGGGCTTCTTGTAAGTCCGTAGTCCAGTGGCCTTTGTACTGTTCCCCAATAGTATAAAGGGTACTTGACCTTGGTGGAAGGGGCCCTTCCTATTACCACAATGAAATATGTTTAGCCTTTTTAGGATACTGGTTGAGACTAGTATCAACAATACCACTCTCATCCCATCCTCCTCACACATCAACCCTCAAGAAGAAGTTGGTGGATATACACCACAGTGTAGAGGAGGTAGAGTACACTACCATATTATATATACTTTAGGGAGTAGATGGAGATAGTAAGTTGGTTGGGAGTAGTAGTATAGAGTAGATGGACAAGGGGGGGTGAGGACAGTAGTAGTATTTGGTGGGGGATTAGTAGTAGTAGATGGATAATATAATTAGGTGGGGTAATGTGGCAGGTTGGGTGTTAGTTATATTTGGTATATATAGATAGTATTATTCTAGAATGTGTGGGGGGCGGTTAGTTGGGGTAATTAAATACAGGGTTACTTACCCCCTATACGTTGTTGGGGTTTTGAGTGAAGGTGGTGTAACTTTGGGCATTTTATTATATATATATATATACTTTGAGATGTTCACTCCTATCCCGGTTCCCGTAAAGACATACCGAGTTTGTTGTGTGGAGGCTTGCAACAAATGTGAAGGCAACTTTAATTGCTTCAAATAATAAAAACCCCTTTGCTTTCAAATTTGATGGTTTATTTATTATTATTTACACGGTTTACAATAATAACGAAGAGCGTTCGGAGAAACGGTATTTCGAATTCCGATATTTCGAATTCCCAGCGAAAAAAAAAAAAAAAAAGTGAAATATCTCCCGAACTCCTAAAACCATGATGTTATTCATTAACCAGCAACACTACTGATCCCTGAGTGGAGGGTCGGAAGGCGCCTCACCCACGCCAAGGAATGGGGAGGCGCCGCTCTGGGTACGTATACAGTACGTATAACAAGTTATAGCGTCCTCGGCCGCTACTCTGGCGCAGGTGACGAAGGGAAGTTTTGAGCAGGCGGCGCCAGCAACAGCAGGTGAGGTAAGAAGCCAGCGGACCAGGAACCAACGAACGATCTGCAATAAAACCAAATCAAAACCTAAATGCAACGAAATGAAGTAAAACAGAACTAACATGTTAAAAAGTCCCTAAGTTAGTAAACAGTTCATAATATATAAACACCAGATTACTATTATAGCCACACTACCAGTCAAAGCTACACCAGTAAATTCTGACACTCGGTACCGCTGTCCGCTTGGCTAGTATTACTAAGAAGCTTGGAACATATCAGAACTTGTAGTAGCGTGCATATGACATCACCACTACCACTACTACCACCTCAGTCTCACACGTAGCCTCACTCTTACCAAATACAGGAGTCCACCAACTTCGAACACCCATCCATCACCCTCCTCGTCGCTGCGTGGCGCTGCCAGACAAGGCAGCCACCAGTACGGTCTGTTGCGTCAGGCTTGACACATCAGCGCCATCTGTCACTCGTCTCCGGCAAACATCCTACCAACCAGATATCAACAGAAGGATATCACTAAACTATACCTTAAAAAAAAATGAAATGTACTTTATTTACTATCACCACACGTAACGCATTTACTTGTCACTGGCAGACAACACAGGCACTCACTCTTGGCTCACCGTCGCGCTGCCTCACTCGCCAGTCCAGTAAACCCATGGTACAATAACTCGTTATTGTACCATGAGTAAACCAGTCCCCAACAGTCGACCATTCAAGCAGTCTGCTCGAAATGACCATACAAAACACCGCATGCAACTTACTCATTCCGTAACTAGGACATTCATTCATATCTGCACGCATAAAAAAAAAAGATCGTCACAATGGCAAATAAATCTCGTCCGTACAGTGCCTACCTGCTCAGCGCCGGCAGACTAGAGGCGATCAGCCGCAGTGCTTGAAGGGCCCTTGCATGCAGACTCCATCACCACTGACACGTGTCACAGCTCCGCTAAGCAGCCATGCAGACAATTTGCACATGAATCCCAGTCACTCCGCTAAACAGTAAAAATATAACCATTTTAAACCCTTAATTGTACCAATACACGAGTAATAGCTCGTTCCTTACCTAAATATTGCAAATAGATTCACTTCATCTGACCCGTGTTTATGCAATGACACAGCTACCACACCTGCTTGGTGACGACAGGTTTGAGGAGACCATAGGTAGTGGAGGCGTGCTTGCTTGACCTACGTAGTTACCGCTGCCTCACACGCGTCAAACAAGCAGTTAGCCGGTCAGTCCATCATCCGACTCCTCTGCTCGTAATGAAAAGATCAATCAGGCTCTAAAGGCACCACAAACATTGCATCACATTCACAACATTGCACGTCTAAGAAATATTACAAGTTCACAAAGCACGCCGCACGCCTCCGTCACTCATCCAGCCAATCTACATACACCGAATGAAAACTAACCACTGAACTCAACACTACTGAAACAATCCATCAAAGAGAACTTACTCGCGTTTATACTTGTATCATCTTTAAGATCGCAAATACTACATGATCATATCCACATAACATTCCTTGACAGTACCTGGTACAGCTGTTTGGCGCTGGCGGAGACAGACGAGTCGCGGCGCTACCCACCATAACAAGCAGTCCCGTCGTTCATCCGGCCAGCCTATGCGTTAACAAAAACCGTTGGAATATTGAATTACATCACACTACTGAAGCAATTCATATACATTAGCAGCTATCGTTCAGGTCTACAGGATTATTCGTACGAGACGGCACAAACAAGTACTATACATAATCTGTCCCTAGTCGTACTCGTACACTTAACACACAACACTAAGCCGTAATAACACCACATCCATCTTTATCACTGACCTTCTTTAGGCTAAGGACTCGAGAACCCGCCGCCTCATTCTTTACACCACATACCACAACACTTCCCCTTACCTGCATGAACAACACCTCCAACATCTTCCTTGCTATCCTGCAGACTACGACGCGCTGACCTGCCGGTTTCTTCTCCTCACCTATGATATCCCTCCCCCACCCCACCAGCCACCCACTCACTTCCTTCTCGACCGCAGTCTTGAATCCATGAATCAACCTCTGAACCCAGACAGACATCAATTCCACCTGCCCACCTCGCACTAAGGTCAACCAATCTTGTTAAAAGTCTATTCCCTCAATGCAACATTAAATCCATCAAATAAAGCTATGTACATATGCACACAAGGCAACAAACACCGTGAGAAAGGCTGAGGGTGAGTGAATGAGGCCTCGGGGGTGTTGTTTCGATACCGTACAAGCTTCACGCCGAATTATCTGCTCCAAATTCTCAAAGGAACTCAAAACCCAGTATACATACATTATAGAAAGACTGAATTATGAAAAAATAAACATCAACATTTTTCTTCACAGCAAACAGATGAATATATTGGTAGATTGCTTCATTGATACTGAGAGGCACAACAGAACACCTGCAACACACTTAGTTATTAATCACTAACCATCAATACTAGAAAGATCATCATCCTTTGTGTTAAATTTCCTGCGATTCAAATTGGCCAAGAAGTCGCTTTATTGATTTACTCTATGCAGTACATTTTAGACAGCATGATATAATCGTACAAGTGTAGAACGATAACTATCACACCAAATGGCGGTAGGCTGTTCATCTTTAGTGTGTGTGTGTGTGTGTGTGTAATTCACTGTTTGATCTGCTGCAGTCTCTGACGAGACAGCCAGACGTTACCCTACGGAACGAGCTCAGAGCTCATTATTTCCGATCTTCGGATAGGTCTGAGACCAGGCACACACCACACACCGGGACAACAAGGTCACAATACATCCCGTACCTACTCACTGCTAGGTGAACAGGGCTACACGTGAAAGGAGACACACCCAAATATCTCCACCCGGCCGGAGAATCGAACCCCAGTCCTCTGGCTTGTGAAGCCAGCGCTCTAACCACTGAGCTACCGGGCCGTGTGTGTGTGTGTGTGTGTGTGTGTGTGTGTGTGTGTGTGTGTGAGAGAGAGAGAGAGAGAGAGAGAGAGAGAGAGAGAGAGAGAGAGAGAGAGAGAGAGAGAGAGAGAGAGTAAATTGCAGTACAGTAGTGGGAGAAAGGATTGAGGAATGGAAGTTTTATTGTTGATATTTTTGTTGCAGCGTTACTATCACCGTTATTAAGAGTGCAAGTGTATGTCTGTGTGTGTGTGTGTGTGTGTGTGTGTGTGTGTGTGTGTGTGTGTGTGTGTGTGTGTGTGTGTGTGTGTGTGTGTGTGTGTGTGTGTGTGTGTGTGTGATTGAGTGTGTGTGTGTGTGTGTGTGAGTGAGTGAGTGTGTGTGTGTGTGTGTGTGTGTGTGTGTGTGTGTGTGTGTGTGTGTGTGTGTGTGAGTGAGTGAGTGTGTGTGTGTGTGTGTGTGTGTGTGTGTGTGTGTGTGTGTGTGTGTGTGTGTGTGTGTGTGTGTGTGTGTGTGTGTTTTAACTTTTAATGTTGGAGTTTGAAGATTTTCATAATTTCTTGTGGACCGCATAGTTACTTTTCTTTATTAACGTTTCTTTCGAGAATTTTTACGTTTTTGAAATTTGGCATGATGTTACGCTAGTTCTGGTCTGTGTGGACTTTTAGTTTCTTGTAGCTTTTAGTGTTTTAGTGAGTTTTACATTATGTTTTGTCAATTGTATTTTCAACTTTTATGTAATTCCTTTCCAATGTAACTATGGTCAATAATTATTTATCTATCTATCTATGTGTGTGTGTGTGTGTGTGTGTGTGTGTGTAATTCAACACGGTCGCCTACTGGACACCCAGCCAGTCTTCCCCATTACGGAGCGAGCTCAGAGCTCATAGACCGATCTTCGGGTAAGACTGAGACCATAACACACTCCACCCACCGGGAAAGCGAGGCCACAACCCCTCGAGTTACATCCCGTACCTATTTACTGCTAGGTGAACAGGGGCCACACATTAAGAGGCTTGCCCATTTGCCTCGCCGCGCCGGGACTCGAACCCGGCCCTCTCGATTGTGAGTCGAGCGTGCTAACCACTACACTACGCGGTGTGTGTGTGTGTGTGTGTGTGTTTGAGTAAGTGTGTGTGTCAGCGGGCGCGGGTGAGTGTAGTAGGGCAGTGGTTTCCAACCTTTTCGAATTCTCGCTCCCCTTCACTAAATGACAAGTTCCCTGCGCCCCCTCCACTCTGGTTTAAATACTGCTATTTACTGTCATTGTCGGCACAAGTCAGAGATAAAAAAAAATTATACAATACATAATTATGTATGTATGACTGAATGTATAGGCTTACCTTTACTAGTGTGATGGTTGCGCTTGCTTCTCTCAGCAGAATTTCTCAAATCTCGGAGAATGTGATGAAATTGAGACCAGTAATTCCTTTTCTATTACTAAGCGAGAACGGTATTTTGTTTTGAGAACAGCAATGAACTAAATCCTGATTCACACAAGTATGATGTCGCAAAACGTAATAAAATGTCAATGCCCTTAGTTGACAAGGAAGGGTACTCATCTTTAACTTGCAACCAAAATTTTTCCAAAGGTCCTGCATCAAACACAAGTTTCAGTGAACCATCACATGATGGTTCACTGGTCAGCTGTAGACAGTGTGCTTGTAGAGTTATCACCAAATGGGTTCCTTATCCATTCGTAATCACTTGTGTCTACATCTTTGAAGTAAAATGAGCACTTCCCCAGGAGAGTGTTCAAGTGCTCAGCAAACAATTAATTTCCACGTTTTAGTACGCTAGTATGTTTGAGAAACTCTTGCAAGTTTGGAAACATATCAAAACTGTTATCTCTTATCTTTTATAGCTGTTTAATTCCTTAGTTACTTAGTAGCATTTGAAATGATTTATAATTGTATTTAGACAATAACATTTCATAATTCATATCTGAAATGATTTCTCAATACTTAACCAATTATGTATTCCATCAAAATCAATAATGTTGATATATAATCATCTACTAAGTAATTTTTCTCCTTTATGAAGTGCTTGCGCCCCCTCTGGCAGCCCTTCGTGCCCCCTTAGGGGGGCGCGCCCCAAAGGTTGGAAACCACTGGTGTAGGGGGGGGGATGTTTTGAAATGCTTCCTGTTGTCCAGTGAGTGTGTTACGGTGTTGAATGGAATGGGAGGTGAGGTTGGAATGGTTGTTTGTTGAGGGGTAAGTGTGAGAGGAATAAATGAAGGTGTCCGGGTTACTGACGGGAGGCGATGAGCAGGAGAAATATAAAGGAAATAGAAAAGAAACTATACAAATAGGGCACGAAAATAAGTATAGAAAGAGAGAGAGAAAAGAAAAGACAAGGCAACAAAGAGACTAGAGAAATGGCGGGAGATGATTAGGAGTGGAGGGTGAAATGGAAAGGAATGCAAGGGGGGAGGGGGCAGGAAGTCAAGAAAATAGGAAGATAAATTAAAGAAACAAGAAAAAATGAAAAAAAAAAGTTAAGAGAATACAAATAAGGAGATAAGAGAAATATAAATGAAATATATAAAAGAATCAATAGAAAATAATAATAAAAACGAGAAAACAAACATAAATGAAATAGAAAAATAAGAAAAGATACAAGATAACAAAAAAAGAAATACAAATAAGCACAAACAAACAAACAAACAAACACGAATCCACATACCTCCTTCTGGCTCCTGAGGGCAAGTCGGGTGAAGGAAGGGTGAAGGGCGAGTGTGGCTGACCTGACCAGGGCTGAGACGTACTCCTGCCTCGCCTCG
>NW_025541459.1:92500-102500 GCF_017591435.1 Portunus trituberculatus | reverse complement strand
AGTGGTGGTAGTAGTAGTAGTAGTGGCAGTGGTAGAAGTAGTAGTAGTAGTAGTAGTAAAGAAGAAGAAGAAGAAGAAGAAGAAGAAGAAGAAGAAGAAGAAGAAGAAGAAGAAGAAGAAGAAGAAGATATTTACAAGGACATCAAGAAAAATGAAGAAGAAGAGGAATAGGCGAAGAGGGAGGAGGAGGAGGAGGAGGAGGAGGAGGAGATCGATGGCTTCACCATACTCGTAGATCACAACTCTGTGCACCTCGACATGAGTGACCTTGATCCCAGTAAGGACCAGCACAGAGTCAAGGTAGGGGTTGTTAAGAAGTTGTCTTTTTTTTTTTATGTTAAAGCATTGGTTCCCAACCTGGGGTAAATTACCCCCTGGGGGTAATTTAGCAATTTTTCGGGGGTAATGGAGGGGTGACAGAAAAATGTTAAGAATTCTGAAAATCAAGTAAGCATTGGTATTAGGATTAATGTTAACTTAGTCTTAGTATTTTAAGTTGTAAAGTAAACCTATTATAAGTAAGTAACAAAGCTAAACCAAATAACAATAAATATAAAAACTAATATACAGTATTAGAAAAGAAAAAATATATAGCTAAGTGTGTGGTAACCGAAGAGTATTTTCACAAGTATGCTTCAGGACACAAGTCACTCAGTAACCCCGATGACTCATCGACGAGTCCAGTACGCGTCACTCACTGCCCGAGTCTGCCTCTATTTCACACTGCCAGTTTCTCTGTGAGCATCAGCCGAGGTGGACATGAGTTGTTGGTATCATTCTCAACAACGTATCTGTGCGAGAAGGGGTTCTCAACTGTGCTGGGGATGAAAACAAAAAAGAGGACTCGCTTGAATGTTGCAAACGATGCCAGGCTGGCACTTTCAACCACGAAGCCAAGAATCCCTCAACTAGCTTCAAATATGCAACTCCAACCATCTCACTGATGCTCTTGACATCTTTGGTAAGTCATTAGAGATGCAAAATGTACTAATACAATAAATAAAAGAAATTATCTCTAGTGTTTTAGTTTAGCCTTATATATAAATGTTGACAACATTTTGTGAAAGGGGTAACATGCTTAATGTGGCATGCTAAATTGGGTAACAAGCTGAAAAAGGTTGGGAACCACTGTGTTAAAGGGATAATCCACCAAGGCCCAAAAAATATGTTAAAAAATACCCACTGATGTGCAAGTCCCTAAAAAGTGAAAGGGAAAGAAGACTCCTTGGCTGGTATAGGAGTCATCATTTCATTTATTTTTATTATTATCAATCTTTTTTTCAGTTCTAAACCTTGAGTGAAAAATGTATGTGTAGCGAGGTCATGTAGTTTTGTGTGAAGGAAGAGAGTGGAAGTAGGAGTGCAGTGTGTAATTCATCACTGTCGCTTTCTGGTCACCCAGCCAGTCTTCCCCATTACGGAGCGAGCTCAGAGCTCATAGACCGATCTTCGGGTAGGACTGAGACCACAACACACTCCACACACCGGGAAAGCGAGGCCACAACCCCTTGAGTTACATCCGGTACCTACTTGCTGCTAGATCAACAGGGGCTACATTTGCCTCGCCGCTTCACAGGACTCGAACTCGGCCCTCTCGGTTGCGAGCCGAGCGTGCTAACCACTACACAATGCGGTGTGTGTGTGTGTGTGTGTGTGTGTGTGTGTGTGTGTGTGTGTGTGTGTGTGTGTGTGTGTGTGTGTGTGTGTGTGTGTGTGTGTGTGTGTGTGTGTGTGTATGTGTGTGTGTGATTCACCTCGGTCGTCTGCTGGTCACCCAGCCAGTCTTCCCCGTAACGGAGCGAGCTCAGAGCTCATAGACCGATCTTCGGGTAGGACTGAGACCACATCACACACACACACACACACACACACACATACACACACACATACCGGGAAAGCGAGGCCAGAACCACTCGAGTTACATCCCGTACCAATTTCCTGCTAGGTGAACAGGTCTCACAAAAAAGTAGGAAAGCAAAAGGTGTGTCACAAATGCATGCGTCAGATTATGTTAGTTGAGTGAAAGAAGCTTAGCAAAGACATGGAAGTGCACACACGTGATATAGTTTCTGGAGAAGCTTAGATAGATTTGAGGTAAACGCGAGAGAGAGAGAGAGAGAGAGAGAGAGAGAGAGAGAGAGAGAGAGAGAGAGAGAGAGAGAGAGAGAGAGAGAGAGAGAGAGAGAGAGAGAGAGAGAGAGAGAGAGAGAGAGAGAGAGAGAGAGAGAGAGAGAGAGAGAGAGCAGAAAAAGCGTGGCCAGCAGCAGGCAGAACCCTCCAGCCCCGCGACGCCTCCTACACTCACCATGCCCCCCATGACGTCTGCCGGACCCCTTACGCCACATCAAATGGGCCGGCTGCGTGACCTCAGGATCTCAGAGGCTCAAATGGGGGCGCCCAGAATTCGCTGCGAGTACTGCCAAAGACCTGGACACTTGACAGAAAGGTGCCGAACTCGTGCTGCTGACCGACGGCAGGAGGAAAAGTTTCGACGCCAGGAAGAGATGTTTCAGCGCCAGGAAGAAAGGCTAAGGAGGGTCATGGCGAATGGCTTGGGCCGGCAGCAGCAACATCAACCCCCGCAGACATTCCCAGCCCCTCCCCAGCCTTCACTCTGGCAACATCCCCAGCTGCAGCAGACTTTTCAGCCCTTTCTCTACCCTGTCAAGCCCCCAACTTGGCAACCACAGTCTGGGCAGCCCTTCAGCTGGAATGCGTCCGCCTAACAGGCCAGCCCCTAACACGTCCTGTCCTTCTACCACCTCTCGCAGCCACACCTACACGGCCCGCCGAGGGAAAGGACGCAGCAGCAGCTGCGTCACTGTGGTGACGGCCAATGTGAGGGGACTTAGGACAAATGTTGGTGACCTCACACACAATTTCGCCCTGCGACATAGGGCTGACGTTGTAGCAGTGACAGAAACGTGGCTCACTGGAGAGATAGAACCAACGTTTGGTAAGGTCCCTGGGTACGCCCACTGGATAAGGAAGGACAGGGAGAACAGAGCAGGCGGAGGGGTGGCAGCTTGCTTTAGGGACGGCCTCCAAACCCAGGAACTTGAGGTGACGGTTCCTCTTCAAACGGAAGCACTGTTCTTCAGGGTGGTACTGGAAGACAACAGAGGTCTCCTCCTCTGTATCATGTACCGCCCCCCCAGGCAAGGACGGGCACCCCTGGACTTCCTGACGGAGGAACTCGACACCCTTCTTCTACGCCATCAATGCTCCCACGTGATGGTAGTGGGAGACCTTAACTGCCACCTAGAGCAGAACGCTTATGACGACCTCTTGGAGGTGCAGGGCCTAACAAATCATGTTATCTTCCCCACGCATGTGCGAGGAGGGATGCTAGACCCTGTGCTGTCAGACCTCCCCGAGACGAGCGTCCGATGTCAGCAGCTGGGGCCTGTAGGCAGCTCGGATCATTACGCTGTCCTGGCCCGAGTCGAGCTGAACGCAACGCGAGAGGACGCTGTCCCACGCACCATCTGGCTCTGGGGGAGGGCTGACTGGCCGACCATGAGGCGTGCCCTGGAGGAGACAAACTGGGGAGAAACCTTGGTGGGTGATGCCGAGGAGCAGGCACGAGCGCTCACTACTAAGCTCCTCATCCTCCAGCAGCAGTATGTCCCTAGCAGAGTGTATCTCTCCAGGCCTGACGATCCTGCTTGGTTTGGCTTCCGCTGCAAGGCCGCTGCTGAGGCCAAACACGCCACCTGGCTGAGGTACAAGCGGCACCTGACGCAGAGGAACAAGGCACTACATAAGGCTGCCTGCAAACGGGTGGTAGCTGCCTGCAGATGGGCCAAACATAGAAAACAGGAGGACCTAAAACGGAAACTTTGTGGCCCAGGAGTAGGGGACAAGACCTGGTGTAGCTTAGTCAAGGTGCGCCAAGGAGCTAAACACCAAGACGCCATCCCTCCACTCCTCAGGCCTGACGGTTCCCCTGCCACAAGCAGCTGAGACAAGGCCTCACTCCTGGCTACAAGCTTCAGGAACAAGATGAGGGTTGGAGACCCGGGAAGACAAGCGCCTCACCTACCACTGGAGACTCAAAGCACCATCACCCTGGTCTCAGTGACAGCTGGACAAGTTGAGAGGCTCCTGAGAGCAGTGGAAGTGGGTAAAGCCACCGGCCCGGACGACGTCAGCCCACACCTCCTTAAGAACTGTGCTAAGGAGCTGTCAGGTCCTCTCTCCAACGTCTTTACGACCTGCCTGAGGGAAAACAAATGGCCCTCAATGTGGAAAGAGGCACGAGTCGTTCCGGTCCACAAGAAGAGCTCGCGGTCTGTACCCAGCAACTACAGGCCGATCTCCCTGCTCTCTGTGGTGGGCAAGGTGCTGGAGCGGATAGTGGCTGGAGCCATCTGTCAACATCTGAGTGAAAACCATCTCCTCTCAGAGAGACAGTTTGGCTTCAGGCCAGGCCGGTCCACCTCCGACCTACTCCTGCTCCTCACCAAAGACTGGCAAAACGCCCTGGACGAGGGCCTGGACACGCTTGTGGTAGCCCTGGATATAGCTGGAGCCTTTGATAGGGTCTGGCACGCGGGACTTCTTGAAAAGCTCCGTGCCAAGGGTATCCAGGGAAAACGCCCTGGACGAGGGCCTGGACACTTGTGGTAGCCCTACTGCTTTGATAGGGTTGACTTGACTACCTACGTGGGAGGACTCTTCATGTGGTCGTCAATGGGAAATCGTCAGAGCCCTCGCCAGTTCAAGCCTCCGTTCCACAGGGTTCAGTGCTGGGCCCAATCCTGTGGAACATCTATATCGACGACCTGCTCCGAAAACTACCGACAGTGGAAGCATATGCGGACGACTGCACCCTCTCCCGGTCCTAGTGCCGCCTTGATAGCCAGAGCGCTGTCCGGCAGCTAAACAAGCAGCTACGGCTGGTGGAGCAATGGGGAGAAACGTGGCAAGTCTCCTTTGCACCTGAGAAGACGCAGGCGATGGTGATCTCGCGGTCGCCAGGAGCCTCCAGAGCGGTCTCAGAGCAGCTGTCCTTTGGAGGCAAGGCTCTGTCTCTCCAGGACCACATCAAGGTCTTACGGGTGACGGTGGACCGCTGCCTGCGCTTCGACGGCCATGTAGGTGCAGTCACCCGACAGGCGTCTCTAAGAGTCTCTGCCCTGCGGAGGGTGGCGGGAACGCTTGACCCACACGGCATCATCACGCTATACAAGGCGCAGATACGTCCGTGCCTGGAGTACGGCTGCCTGTCGTGGATGTCAAGTGCCGCCACCCACATGCAGAGACTTGACAAGGTGCAGCGACGAGCTCTACGTCTGGCGGGATACGACGCACACCAGGACGACCTGCCGCCACACACCCCCGTCACGTCGTTGGAGCACCGACGAGATGTGGCAGCGCTGGTGGTGTGCCACAAAACTCAGGTGCAAGGAGTACCGCACCTCCGACGCCTGGGACTTCCATTACGCGCTGCCCAGAGGCCCACGCGAGCTGCTGCCACCAGTGAGCAGACTGTGGAGGTGCCCTTCTCCAACACACGGCAGCACCAACGAACATACAGTGCCCGGACCTCAAGGATGTGGAACGCATTCACCACAACCACACCCCAGGTGGAGGACATGTCCACCCAGCAGGTCAAGGTGACAGCACACAGGTGGCGTGGAACGCAGGCCACTCCTCTGGTGCTAACGTAAAAGTTATTAATGTAAAAACAATATTCTTAATGTATCTTAATTATTGTTAGGCTTTTTAAATAATTCCATATTCAACGTGGAATTTTAAGCCGAATATGTAAATATATGTACTATGTTTAAATAAAAAAAAGAGAGAGAGAGAGAGAGAGAGAGAGAGAGAGAGAGAGAGAGAGAGAGAGAGAGAGAGAGAGAGAGAGAGAGAGAGAGAGAGAGAGAGAGAGAGAGAGAGAGAGAGAGAGAGAGAGAGAGAGAGAGAGAGAGAAACTCCCAAATATTCGACATCCTTTTCTCCATACTAATCTTGGTGACTACAAATGTTTGGACGTGTTTTCATGATCGGATGCCGAGGAACATGCAGAGCTCACTTTGACTGTGTATTGTCCTCTGATCTGCTCCACACTTTGCCAAACCCGGAACTGAGATTCTTCGCAGGTCACAAGATTTAAGAATACCTGGGAGGATGAGGGGCGCGTTGGACGGGGATTGGGACAGGAAAAACAGTGGAAGAGAGTGCTTTGTCACTTGACTTCTGAGCATGATTAAGTAGACACGACAGACAAACATCGGGTTTCCGCACTTCTCTTCACCAAGAGACCTTCGACTGATGAGTTATTGTGGCTGGCCCTCCACGTGTGGGATCGCCGGCTTGGTGGACAGAAAGACTGAACTTTTCACCTGTTTTTCCTTCACAGTGGAGTAATATTAGCCACTTCACCGCAACTTCCAATAGCATTCTAGCATTTCGTCCCTTCACTCTCCTCTACATCCACCAACAGGCTCAACCCCTGGCGTGTGTGTCTCCCTTTGCATTCAGTAACTGGGAAGACATACACGAACCGATACCCGGCAAGAAAATGAAAGTTCTTCCCAACACCAATGTGACTTTGGAGGCACAAGATAAGACCACCGGCAAAATAATAGGAAGGAATTCTACAGTCACTCTTGCTAAAGGTGAGTCGCGAAATTATGCTCATCTCTTCTCATCTCATTCCATTAACGCTGAAATTTATCTATTCCATGTATCTTTTTTCCACTTCTCTCATTTACTGGAAGATTTAATCTCTCTCTCTCTCTCTCTCTCTCTCTCTCTCTCTCTCTCTCTCTCTCTCTCTCTCTCTCTTTACGTGCTGTCTTGGAATATCTTTCAGTATAGCACCCAAAAAATAAAATTAATAAATAAAATGACAAACTGAATTTAACAATCAATAAGTAAAAATTTAAGAAAACCGAAACAATTTTCCTCAACATTATTAAACTTTGATTTGTTTTCTTAACGATAAAAGAGAGAGAGAGAGAGAGAGAGAGAGAGAGAGAGAGAGAGAGAGAGAGAGAGAGAGAGAGAGAGAGAGAGAGAGAGAGAGAGAGAGAGAGAGAGAGAGAGAGAGAGAGAGAGAGAGAGAGAGAGAGAGAGAGAGAGAGAGAGAGAGAGAGAGAGAGAGAGAGAGAGAGAGAGAGAGAGAGAGAAAAACTGAATACAGTAAATTAGTAAATCGATAAAAAACATAAATGATAGTAACAATGACCATTTATTTTCCCTTCTTCCTCTCTTCTGCAGGCAGTCTAAGAGAAGAATGTCCTTGATGAATGCAACTCTGTACGTATTCTTGATGCAAGTCCACTATAACTATCTGAGACGTGTGTTCTCACCCCAGCAGAGCCTGAAGCTATGCTGACAGAGCTGGAATGTGATCCCAGGGAATGCAGAGCTACCACTACCATAGAAGACAATTGCAGGAAGTATAATGGTAACAAAATGGCAGTGCAAGCCATCGAGTAAAGAACTGAAGAATTCCCTCGTCACAGAGCGTGCTGGTGTCAACTCTGAGGGGAAGCAAAGATAGCGTTAAGAGACCTGGATCTGCTGCCTTTTACAAACTACACTATAACCGCCACCCTCGCCAACAACGTGGGCGTCGCCACCGACTCTTCCCTCACCAGAGAAGCCTCCTTCACCACAAACCCCGAAAGTAAGGCTCCGTATTTGTGCCAGCGTGAGACTTACGGCGGTGAAGGTGGCACGTCAGACGCTTCTGGCAGACTTAAAAGGTGCGACACCACCACCACCACCACCACCACCGCAACAACAACAACAACCTTTTATTCTTGATGCTTTTTTCAGTTACACACACACACACACACACACACACACACACACACACACACACACACACACACACACACACACACACACACACACACACACACACACACACACACACACACACACGTTGCCTAATCATAAAACATATACCTTACTCCTCCCCGTCTCTGCGTCACTTACAAGAAGGAGGTTGGCAGATTGTTACTAACCACAGCTACTTGCACGAGGCTCAGTCACACAAGCACCACTGGGTCTCTCCATCAGGACTAGTCGAAATCAGGACCATATTCTGGTACTCATCTGTGGCGCACCTCCGCTACATTCAAAAGGCTCTGCTTGAAGTTGGACGAGTTTTTAAGGATGTTTTTGTAGTCCTGGTGACAAATTAACAAGATTTTTGAAAATTCGACTAATCATCTGTCTTGCCTTTGAAAGTACTCGTGGTGAGTGAACAAGGCGTTTCAGAATAGGGGACTGTGCTGCATGTACTAGGTGACATTCGTAAGTTGAAGGAGCGAAACAACCTTCAACAAACACTTGCTGAATTTTGTAGAGTGTAGAAGGTACTAGGTCACGTAAAAGGCGAGGGTCGAATACAGGTCGTCAGGAGTGAAGACAGAGCAGGAGCGTGGGTGCATCAGGAGACAGACTTCCCATGACTCATCAGAGGGACACAAGCGGGGAAGCGGGAACAGATCACTCCCACAATGCAATAATAAATAGGGAACAGTGAGAAACGCGCTACAATAGTTCATATATGTACATAATATTGAATCACAGAATGCATACAGATCTGTGCCATTACATGCACCATAACAGACCAGGCCCTGTCCGGCATCAAGTCCTGCCATACTCCAGAGCTTCTCCACACCACGACCCATTCATAACTACACTCCACCTCGCATTGTACCTCTTGGCTCCTTAAACATTTCTTTGCATGTAACTCTTCCTTTGTACTGTCCATTCATCTCGTTCTTAATATTCCTTTCAGCGTTGCACCTCTCACATTCGATCAAGTTATTCTCTTCACCAGCTCCTCTTGTTCCACCCTTTTACGTACAGTATGTGCAAGCCATCCTAACACTCCGTGCTCCCATCCATCAGTCAATTCCTTCTTCAACTCAAGTTTTCCTTCGTATTTCCTCATTTGCCTCTCGATCACACACACGCATTCCCGGGAGACATCTCATATCCATTACACTCAGTCTCCTCTCTCACTTCCATCCAGCAAACTGTGAGCCCGAGGATGGAATGAGACCTTTGAGGATGTTGTCATTTGCAGTGTGATCAACTTGTGGGTGAGTTCATGCCATCTTTGCAGGGCCCGGCAGAGTGAGCAGCCTGGCAGTGACACATTCAACCTCTTATTCCTTGCACGTGGAGTGGAGCCCACCGGGCCGACGACCCCACCCAAGGGAAACTAAGCCTATATGAACTGCAATGGAGCATTCACACACTGATTTCCAATAAAAAAAAAAAAACTGTTCATGTCAAGGACAATATTAAAGATTTCACCATTACTGGACTGGAACCAAATACTGCTTATGATATCCAGGTATCTGTCCATTGTAAGAGGCAATCTATATTAGTAATAATTTCACTTAAAAAAACATCAGCGAATTTTGTCATCAAGATGGACAAGAAATCAAGAATTTTCTGTACGTTTCATGAAATCACATATTCAAACATTGTCCTTTTACAGTAATGTCTTGTTGTGTGATATGATAAGAGTATGCGACGGCCGATGACGAGAGAATAGTGTGTAGTGTACTCGTATTTTGACACTTTGCGCTCATCACCACTGTTATAAAAAATCACAGAGATTATATATATATATTTTTTCGCATTTTCATATTTTTCCATTTATTGCAGAAACCTTCACAAACAATCTTCAGAATCGTAAAAACGTTCTTCAAAACCACACACAAACTTCTATTAGATCCTCTTAAAGACAGAAGACAAAGACATCCAGGTTCTCAAGAACAACTCGTGCATTTAAGGCCCAAATTCACAAACACTTTTTGAGCTCACAATGAACATTTTCAACGTTCACAGAGATCATTAGTCAGCATGTCAGGGCGACTTTATATATTTGATGATGCATAAGTCTTTATAACTATTACTGGAATCATCAGAGCATCCTTGAGAATTACAGTAAGCTCCTCTACAACTTGTTAATGGATACTATGCGACGAAACGTTTGTGAATTAACACTGAAACCATT
>NW_025541459.1:65000-90000 GCF_017591435.1 Portunus trituberculatus | reverse complement strand
TATACACTTATCCAATTTCTCTTTAAAACTATGCACACTCGTTGCTGACACCACTTTCTCACTCAAACTGTTCCAAGTCTCAACACATCTTTGTGGGAAACTATTTTCTAACATCTCTCAGACATCTTCCCTTCCTCAGTTTCTTACTATGTGATCTTGTGCTTCTAATGTCATATTCTTCTCTCAGGATTAGTTTCTCATTATCCACTTGATCCATTCCGTTAATCAATTTATAAACTTGTATAAGATCCTCTCTCTCTGTGTGTGTGTGTGTGTGTGTGTGTGTGTGTGTGTGTGTGTGTGTGTGTGTGTGTGTGTGTGTGTGTGTGTGTGTGTGTGTGTGTGTGTGTGTGTGTGTGTGTGTGTGTGTGTGTGTGTGTGTGTGTGTGTGTGTGTGTGTGTGTGTGTGTGTGTGTGTGTGTGTGTGTGTGTGTGTGTGTGTGTGTGTGTGTGTGTGTGTGTGTGTGTGTGTGTGTGTGTGTGTGTGTGTGTGTGTGTGTGTGTGTGTGTGTGTGTGTGTCTGTGTGTGTGTGTGTGTGTGTGTGTGTGTGTGTGTAATTAATACTTTTTACTATTGAATAAATTGGAAACTAAGATGGATGGATTTTGATTTTTGGCGCCGCAAAAACAATGGTCATATGGCGCCGCTACAAAAAAAGAAATGAAACCAACGTGTATATATAAAAAAAATAAAAAAACAATTCAGTAAAAGGGTATAAAAATAAAAACACTATAAAACTAAAACTAAATAAAACTTAAAACATAAAATACATAGCAGTTAAAAACAATACTGTAGCTAAAAACTAAAAAAGACAATAAAACTAAATAAAATATTAAAATACATATAATAAAATTCAAAGCTTTGGGAGAAGGCCAGCTTCCCCCCAAAACTTAAAAACGTTATGGCCTTGGGCCAGACACTCTGGTCCAAGGACCTTTGAGATATAATAGACACGCTATCTCTACCGCGACAGCGGTAGAGATAGCGGAGTCGTAACTCGCTCAAACTAGGGCACTCTACCAACAGGTGCCGCACGGTGAGCGGCACCAAGCAGTCATCACAGTAAGGTTGAGGGTCCCTAGTCAGGAGGTACCTTTGTGTAAGGTACGTGTGACCTATACAAAGTCGCGCCAATAAAGTCTGTGCACAGCGATCACGGACATGGGTGTATGTCCACTGAGGGAGTGTGGAAGTAGTGATCTCTCCCATTTTCGAGGTTGCGACCTCCGTTAACCATCTCCTCTGGCAAATTGCTGCAACCGCGATACGAATTACATGAAATACATCTCGAAACGGAACAGGGGAAGGAGATGGAGCGCGACTTGCTGCCTCTTTAGCGAGGCGGTCTGCGTGTTCATTCCCTGGAACACCAACGTGACCAGGGACCCAACAGAACCCAACAAGATATCCTCGTTTGGTAAGAAGATATAGCCACTCCAGGGCTGATAAAATCAAAGGGTTAAGGGAGACAGTGCAAGAGAGAGCAGTAAGAGCACTGCGACAGTCACTAAAAATTGTAAAAGACGAAACAGGGAGAGTAAAAATTATCTGTAAAGCTAGGACTATGGCAGACAGCTCCGCAGTAAAAACGGACGCCCCTGAAGGAAGGCTGCCACACCGATAAAAAGAGGGGAAAACCACACTAAACCCAACGCCTGCGTCGGATTTGGAACCATTAGTAAAAACGGGGATATCATCAAAATGGATAAAAAAGTGTTCTAAAAACTGTGTGTGGGACAGATCTGGCAGAAAATCCTTCTTGCCATCCATGGCAGGAGGGCATAATGAGATAACAGGAAGCTGCCAATAACCAACTCGTGGGAGCCGGAAAGAGTACATAGGAGTGGGGTCGATAGATAATTCTGCCATGAGATTTGCGACTCGATGGCCAAAAGGTTTAGGAGACTAGGTCGAGTGACATATGCCTGCAAGCACGAGTCCCGCAATATTGACAGACAAGGGACGGAATCAGGAAGACGATGGGTGCGAAACCAACACCGGAGCATCAAAGACTTGCGCCGGAAGTCCAGCGGCCAGAAGCCAGCATCCACTAATAAGTTAGGAATTGGAGATGTCCGAAATGCACCCGTAGCCAAGCGGACCCCAGCATGATGCACGGAGTCAAGCGTGCGTAGCCGTGCATCCGTTGCAGAAGAGTAGATTTCACAACCGTATTCCAGCTTAGGAAGGATTAGTGTACGGTGAAGCAGCAGCAAAGAGTCCCTGTCCGCACCCCAAGAGGTGTGACTTAAAACCCGAAGAAAGGATAATGCCTGCCGATAAGACACCTTAAGAGAAGGAAATGGGAAACCCAAGTAAGACGGTTGTCAAACAATAGGCCAAGATATCGAGTGGTTTCCACACATGAGAGGTGTCTATTGGCTAAATATAAATCGGGATCTGGATGGACGCAACGATTACGATAAAAATGTATGGACACGGTCTTTGAGGTGGAGAAACGAAAACCATTTATGTTGGCCCAACTGGACACCCTATTGATTGCTAGTTGGAGCTTTCGCTCAATCAGTGACATCCTAGCAGCACCAAAAGAAATACATAAATCATCAACATATAAGGAGCTTTGAATGCCATCTGGTAGAGTATCTATAACACCATTTATGGCGACTGCAAATAGAGTAACACTAAGAATACTTCCTTGTGGGACACCATCATCTAAAGCACTAGCCTCGGAGAGAACACTTCCAACTCGAACCCGTTAAAAGACGTCTGGATAAAAACTGCTGGATAAAAATCGGAGACCAAAATTAAACAAGGAATGTAAAATCCCATGACACCAAGCTGTGTCGTAGGCCTTCTCAGGTCAAAAAATACAGTAACCTGGTGGTGGTGATTAGCAAAGGCTTCACAAATAGAGGACTCCAGGGATAAAAGAGCATCAGTAGTAGACCTCATCTTTCGGAAGCCATACTGTACCGATGACAAGTATTTTCCCCTCTCCAAGTACCACATGAGTCTTACATTTACCATCTTTTCTAACACTTTACAAATACAAGATGTCAAAGATATAGGACGGTAGTTCGTAGCCTGGAGATGATCTTTCCCAGGCTTCGGAAACGGGAGAACCACTGCCACAGCCCAAGAAGATGGAAAGTCACCAGTATGCCAAATCATATTATAAAGATTTAATAAAAAGTTAAAAGCACTGTCAGAAATGTGACGCAAAAAGGCATAAGGAATGTCGTCTGGACTAGGAGAAGAGTCATGACACTGGGACAAAGCAGTCCGCAACTCGGAGGCAGAGAAGGGGACATTATAGGACTCCTCTCCAGTGGAAGAAAAATTTATGCCGAGAGATTCCATTCTCTGGCGATAACGTGCGCCTGGGGCTGCAGGATCCTTCCGACGACGGCGACAGTCTTAGGATCTGCCACCGTTCGCCCAGCAGACAACAAAACTGGTGGGGGAGAAGCAGAATACGTCCCAGCAATTCGGCTGACTTTGTTAAAGACATCCGTAAGAGAGGAGCGGGCGTTAATAGAAGAGACATAAGCTTTCCAAGAGGCTCTTTGTGCCTCTTTCAAAACACGGCGGGCCCAAGCTCGGCAGCGTCGAAAAGCGTCCAGACACTGCGGGTCCCCACGATGTCGCCGGAGACGAGAGAAAGCTGCCCGTTTCTGTTTCACAGCGTTAGTGAACGCTGCGTTCCACCAAGGAACGGGACGCTTAGTAAAGCGACCGGACGTCCTAGGGATTGTCTGAAGCGCTACTGACTGTAAAAAAATCGGTAAAATAGTCAACAGCCTCAGCACAAGTAGAAAAGTCAGCCAGCGGACGGATAAAAGAGCTAAAGTCTGTGAATCGAGGCCAATCTGCCTTGTCTAAAACCCAGCATGGGGGCCGGGACTGTGGCTCAGAGTTCGCAGATTCTAATAATATCGGAAAGTGGTCAATACCGTGTAAATCCGCTAGGACCCGCCAATTAAAATCAAGGAAAGAATTAGATGTACACAGAGAAAGTTCGATAGCTGTTAAAGTCCCAGTAGGACTGTGGAAATGTGTAACATCCCCAGAATTTAAAACCTCCAATCCCTCATCCTCAATAAAAGAACCGATTAAAACCCCACGAAGATTACTAGCACCTTCATCCCACAATGGGTGACGGCCGTTGAAATCTCCCAACAAGAGAAAAGGCGGAGTCAGCTGATGCACCAGGCCGTCAAGCTCACCCCAGGAGACAGGAAGCCGAGAAAGGAGATACAAACTGCAAATGGTGTAGGATCGTCCCATAAAGACCTTAACAGCAACCACCTGAAGGGGAGAGTTGAGTTGCAAGGGGACAACAGTTATGTCTTGACGGACTAGGATAGCTTTGCCACCGTGGCCCTGTTCGGGGAAAGGAGTGCTAAAAAAGGCACGATAGCCAGGAGGACTAGAATAAGTACTATCACCTAGCATAGTCTCTTGTAAAGCTACACAGGCTGGAGAGAACTCCGACAATAAAGCTCGGAGTTCCCCCCAAGAGGCGCGAAGGCCTCTACAGTTCCACTGTAGAAGCTTGAAGATGACTATTTAGGTGCAGTGGACGGGCGAGCCTTTTGAATGGGCTGCCCGTGACTCACCTGACTAGAATCAACCGACGAGAAGACACCGGGAGTTGAGATGTACCGGGTCCTTGGACCGCAGCCTTTCGGCCTACTGGTGAGTGATCATCACATCATCACTCTTACCGTTCATCGGAAGACGAGGTCAGGCTGGACTGCACTTTTGGTACACCGGGGACACGAGGACGGCTGTGACAATATCATCGGACGTGTCCATGCTAAGCCCGATCTGAGACGAAGGGCGTCACAGAAGGCTGGACAGAAACTACTGGAGCTACCATTGCAGAGCGGTCCCTAGAGGACTCACGATCATGTGCACCGGGAGAAACCTTAGATTGCTTAGGCTGAGCTAAATCTATCGACTCCGAAGAGCCGCGGTGCCGTTTGGTCAGGCCCTTCAAAGGCTTAGGCGATACAGGGGGCAAATGGACATCCACTACACGAGTGACTTTGGTCAAGTCCGTATTATTCTCGTCACTTCTTAGAGATGACTCAACCGAGTCATCGGACAAAAGGGCAAACCTATTGGCCAAATGAACAGACCACCCGCCCCAATAGAGCGAGAGGTAGCAGAAGTTGTCGTCTTCAGTCCGGCAGACTCAGGTGAAGAGCGAGCGGCCAAAGAAGCATAGGATGTCGCACCAGTACCGTCCTTCTGGCGGTACAGGAGTTCGCGGCGGGCACTACCAAGGCTGATGAACTGAGAGTTAGCAAGCTGTAAAATGTCCTGCTCCATGCGATATCTGGGGCATTGCCTGGAACGTACCTGGTGAGCATCACGGCAATGGAAACAGTAAGCAGCAGCATTACAATGCTCCTCAGAGTGTGAATCTAGTGCAGAGCAATTACCACATCGAGCAGCTTCCTTACAGGAGCTTTTACCGTGACCGTACCCATAGCAAGAGAAACACTGAAGAGGGCGAGAAACAAAACGCCTCACCCTAAGATTGATAGAACCGATATGAACACGGTCTGGGAGGGTGGAACCAAAGAAGGTGAGAAGGACCATGTTGGTAGAATTCCTCATAGGACACATAGCCAGTATTTCCTCTTCAGGAAATTCGTAAAGATCCTGACTGTACACACAACCTTTACTGTAATTAAAGGTGGATGAGCCTTGACAGTCTCAAACATGCTCTCAGTAGGGCATGGGAGATGTCGTAACATCCTCGCCTACGTAATATCTTTAGCTCGCACAAGCACCCCTTCCCATATTTCTTGAGGGTTTCCCTCAGGAATCGTGCCGATCTCTTTGGACAAGTAACGGGAGGCATGGATGAAATTCCCGCACCCATTTCTGTAGTACGCCACAAACCAACGTGGAGGCGGGATCTGGCGGACTTCAGGAACTGAACTCTCTGAATGGTGGTCAAACAGATTTGGGATGTAGTCCGTGTCACTGTCCGAAATATTGCGAGAGTGGAGAAGTACTGTCTTAAAGCCAGAGCCAGCAAGAGGCAGGGATACTACATGTTCTACAGCGAAACGAGCTTCATCGCATGACAGAAACGTTACATAGCAGCGGTTAGACGGAAAATCCTTATCGTAAACACGTAGAATACGGAGAACCGTGCCATACACCTTGAGAAGGGAGTGCAAGGCGTAATAAGAAAAAGATGGATTAACATTTACCATCAAAAGGGAGTCACATGCAGCAGAAATGCGTCCATCAGAAGGACTCCCAGAGCAGGAAACTGCTGAGGGAGGCACTTGTGGAGGGGAATTCTCCTTTCTACTCAGACCTGAAGATGACGTCTCGCGGGCCAGGTCAGTCACCTCACGAGAACCTGAAAGTTTTTTGTGTTTTACCATATGTATAAAGTTACACAAAAAAATTAGCTCCAGGGGCAAGGGAAACCACCTACTGGGACTACAAAGGGACCTTACTAGCATGGGTAGCCCTCTCCCCCTCGAAAGGGCATAGCAGGCGCCTAAGCCCCCTCTAGCCTAGCTCGCCAGGTCACAGGGGCACGCAAGCCCCCCCACCACGACAAGGCGGTTCCCATCTGGGGGGGAGTAAACTGAGAACAGAAACTAATGAAAGTTAGCACTTTTTTCCTATTGCTATTGGCATTAGTGGACTAAGCATTACTTGCATCATGTGGAAATAAGAGAATGACACGCGACACGAACTATTGCCAACATAATGTATGCAGGTCTGTTAGAGAATAAGGCTTCTAAATCCACGTTCGTTAGATATGCGTACAGTAAGAGGTGATCTGGTAGGGATGTTTAAGTGGCATATAGTACATAACAAAGTGATGTAGACGCACTCTTTAAGGCTAATAAACTACAAAGCTCGAGAAGCAACGCGTCCACTCTCTTTAATGAGTCACATTTCAAAAAGAGAGGAACAAACTGGAGATCAGAAGGAGGAGTGAACGACTGGATTAGCCTCAAATAACCAGGACATTAGTGGCGCGGCAACAGGAAGTCTCACAAGAACACTACATCAGTATGGGTCAAGAATACGTAGATGGATGTACATGTGTATGTGCGTCGGTGTGCTTAATGAGTATGCAGGGACTTATGAGGCAACATTATGAGCTACTGGTGCTGGCTTGTCCAGACTGAGTGAATCTGTCAATGAAACTAATGGCCGTGGTGCCCGTAGGAGGAGGGAAAGGAGCCTCAGGAGACAGTGGAGGTGGGAGGTGGCTGGAATGGTCTGGAAAGGGTCTGGAAGGCGATACTGAGGACGTGGTTTTCATAGTGACGGACACGAGGACAGGTGAATCACTCAGTCACACACACACACACACACACACACACACACACACTCTCTCTCTCTCTCTCTCTCTCTCTCTCTCTCTCTCTCTCTCGCTGGAAATTTGAATCGTACTTTTTTTGCTGTTTCTTTACTTATGTTTCAGCGTTTGTAGTACTGCTATGCTTTAAGGCTGAGTTGTTGTGATACCACGAAATAATTTTTCTTAATCAGTTCACTTCTCTCTCACCAATGTCTTCATCAGTTCACTTCTCTCTCATGGTCGTGTTTCACTTGCAATGCATTCTTACTACTGTTGTGTCCTCCTCCCATACACAGGTCCTTAACGTGAATACAAATCGTGTGAGCCCCGAAATGTGAAGACGGCGCGTCACCATACAGACCGAGCTAATCTGTGAAAGATCATCCCCATGTGTCAACTTAATTAGCCTCATTGCAATGGTGGTAGTGAAAAGCAAAAAGAGCTTAGGTATCTCTCTCTCTCTCTCTCTCTCTCTCTCTCTCTCTCTCTCTCTCTCTCTCTCTCTCTCTCTCTCTCTCTCTCTCTCTCTCTCTCTCTCTCTCTCTCTCTCTCTCTCTCTCTCTCTCTCTCTCTCTCTCTCTCTCTCTTAAAAATAAAGAAAGAAAAGAAAGTAAACAAGAAGGCGTATAAATAAGAGTGTAGTGGTGTTGTTAAGGTAATAAGTTTCTATCATTGACATGTCTTCTTTAACTGCTTTTCTTACATAGTGTTTTTTGGGGTCACGGTTTATACTTGTCATTATTACTTTATCTAATGGTATTTTTCACATGCAAATGTTTTAATTCTGACCCAGGAAGGAGTCAACAGTCAACAAGGAAGAGGACAAGAGAAGATCACGCTGACCCTAACAAAGGCCCATATTCACACCCTTTTTTTTTTTTATTGTAACCACTGAGATAGAATGAAAGGGGAGTAGATGTTAAGACAAGCAGAGTCACCTGCTACATACTATTATAATGGTTTATGTATTAAACAGCCAGTACACTCAATCATTTTGCTCTGTATTGATATCTCTGTTGGTTTATTCTTGAATCCAACTGCCACATACTATATAATGGTTTAGGGAATACACTTTACCTATTAGATAGCCACTACACCTACACTTCATAATTTTGCTCTGTACTGATATCTCTGTAGGTTTGTTCTTGGGATATTGAATAAAATGCTCACCAAGCTACATTCTCTGTTTGCTTTAAAAGTGCTGTAGCAAACGGTGTGGTGTCTTCATACTTCAAGTCATGGGCATACTTAGGAACAAAAGAATGTAAGGAAGGCTGCACGAAGCAATCAGGCGACATGTAGCAATGCCTTCATGAGACATACCTATTTTCATCCATCATCCTCACACATTAATTAATCAAACCTTCTTTTGTCTCAACACTAACAATTTGATTATAGTGTTGTGTGGAGGGGCAATGTTCCACGCCGGAGCAGCAAAGATCCTCCGTCTGTTTCACTGAACACGAATGTTCATTAAGTATGATGTTTATTAATGTCATTATTGAAAAGGACACCAACCCTGACCTCAATATTGGATTGCAGGCAACACTGATATTCACAGTAAATCTGTTTTCGCTACTCACTGTAGTGAGCGACTGTTTTCATGATAAATGGAAGGGTTTAGTTAATCATGCACATAATTAGGAGTGTGTTGTGTTCTTTTTTAGATAAGTGAACGTTACCAATGTTACCATTTTGTTAAGTTTGAATATATTCACTTCATGCCTCAGTCATGCATCACATCAGCAATGAATTATCATCTTGAAATGACTAGTTATTTCCTTGACATGATTCCTGGACACCATTTGTAGAAGACTGCCACATTTATAACAATTATTTAGTAAAGTATATTCATAACACCACACTGAACGTGTTCCTACGGAAGTGCATTCCCCTTCCTGAGTGACTCCTTTCCCTGACCTGATTCCTGGCTGCCATTCATCACACACTACGTAAGATTCAAACGTTCTGTCAAACTGCGCTCAGGCTTGCTTATCAATTACCTGCACGTAACGAGACAAAAAAAAAAAAAATAAATAAATAAATAAATAAATAAATTTGGTGCAAAATTTCCATTGGTCGGAGCTTTTGTGACGACCCGGCATTTAATTTGCTTTCACCACCACGTAATCCTTTAAAGCAGCCTATTAATATCCCATTCTTTCAGCGATGGCGGAAAAATATTTCACGTCAGTGTTGCCTGGTGAGGGCGGCGATTGTGCTGAGGTGTTGAGGGCAAGTGTGTGTTTCAATGTTTGATCTGCTGCAGTCTCTGACGAGACAGCCAGACGTTACCCTACGGAATGAGCTCAGAGCTCATTTTTTCCGATCTTCGGATAGGCCTGAGACCAAGCACACACCACACACCGGGACAACAAGGTCACAACTCCTCGATTTTACATCCCGTACCTACTCACTGCTAGGTGAACAGGGGCTACACGTGAAAGGAGACACACCCAAATATCTCCACCAGGCCGGGGAATCGAACCCGGGTCCTCTGGCTTGTGAAGCCAGCGCTCTAACCACTGAGCTACCGGGTGTGTGTGTGTGTGTGTGTGTGTGTGTGTGTGTGTGTGTGTGTGTGTGTGTGTGTGTGTGTGTGTGTGTGTTTCACTGTTTGATCTGCTGCAGTCTCTGACTAGACAGCCAGACGTTACCCTACGGAACGAGCTTAGAGCTCATTATTTCCGATCTTCGGATAGGCCTGAGACCAGGCACACACCACACACCGGGACAACAAGGTCACAACTCCTCGATTTACATCCCGTACCTACTCACTGCTAGGTGAACAGGGGCTACACGTGAAAGGAAACACAGCCAAATATCTCCACCCGGCCGGGGAATCGAACTCCGGTCCTCTGGCTTGTGAAGCCAGCGCTCTAACTACTGAGCTACACATACACACACACACACACACACACACACACACACACACACACACACACACACACACACACACACATGCACACGCACACACAGTGTGTCTTGTGGTCTCAGTCCTATCTGAAGATCGGTCTATGAGCTCTGAGCTCGCTCCGTAATGGAGAAGACTGACTGGGTGACCAGCAGACGACCGAGGAGGTGAATTACACACACACACACACACACACACACACACACACACACACACACACACACACACACACACACACACACACACACACACAGACACACACACACCTCACCTGGACTCAACAGCAACAACTGGAAAATGAGTGAGAACAGCGCGAGGCAGCCAGCGGTGAGATCATTAGTAACGCTAGACGAGGCTGGAAGAAATTTACTTTGATCAAGTGGTAGTTCCCAGTCTAATGGCGAGGGCCAGACTTGCCTTTTATAGCCACACTCTGGTCCACGGCAGTTAGAAGCCCGGAGCGACGCAATTGAGAAGTAAACTCAAGACCCCGACATTCTTGCTTTCCTCATTTGCGGCAGCGGCGGCAATGTACGGCTGGTGCACACCACGCCTTACCTTCACTACAACTGTGACTAATAACAACCTTGTATGCTGACCCAACTAATACGCAAGTGAATATTAAACTTAATCTTTTTCTTCATAGTGAGTTCAGACTATTGGTATAGCGAATTGTGAATTGCTACTAAGTTTTAATGGATATAACGTGAGAACAGTCATTAAAACATCCTCGAAAAACCCCAATAACCTTCCCTAAAGTACATACGCTAAAACTTTATGTGATAAAGTGTTAGAGAGTCTGACAAACAGGTGTTAGCGTCTTCAGTAGCTAGCCAGTGCGAACTGCTAACCTATATATGTTTATTCCACTGTACAAAACGTGACACAGATGGGACACAAACAGTCCACGTACTTCCATGCTGCCGTCCCCTTCAGCGTGAAATATTCAAAGCGACAAACGTGCACATCACAAAACATTAACACTACAATAGACTCTCCAGACAATAAGCGACAAAAGCTGATTAATTCATTCGTACAGTAATAAACAGGGTCACTTGAAGATGACGCACGCTTGCCACAACACTAATGACAATATGTTTGTTATAAAAAGAAAAAAACATTCTAACCTCATTGACTTTACTTTTATTATGAGATACTGTTAGTCATTTCACTCACAGTCAGTGTAACGAAAAGCACTCGCTTACCAACCGAGCAAAATAATTACAAATTAGAGGCTAAGAGTTGTGTATCATTACTACCTGAATAGCGGTAAATTCCACCCAATAAGTGAAATGATGTCTCATAATTATTATTAATACGTTGACCTCAAATTCATCTCCTATGTGCTTGTGTGATGAAAAGATTGATATCAGTAACCACTACACACTGCACACTCCATTAAGTGACATGAATAAGCAAATACATAACTAAGTAGATAGGTAAATAAGCCAACTATGTAACAACATCAGTAGCGCCACCACTGTCAACATGCATTGAAGGAGTACTCATATCAAACACACACACACACACACACACACACACACACACACACACACACACACACACACACACACACACACACACACAGAAGAGATCACATTAAAGATTACAGCAGAAATGACACCAAATGTACGAGAACTGTACAAAAATCCCTATCAAGAGAGATTATGAACACTCAAACTTGCATTGTGGAAAACTCCTGTAATATAAGACAGTAAACACACACACACACACACGCACACACACACACACACACACACACACACACACACACACACACACACACACACACACACACACACACACACACACACACACACACACACACACACACACACACACTTTATCGTTAGCTGTAAGTTCTCTATCTTTCACTCTCCTTACACCTCATCCTTCTCATCAAAGACGACACTAAATACCAACACAGAGAGAGAGAGAGAGAGAGAGAGAGAGAGAGAGAGAGAGAGAGAGAGAGAGAGAGAGAGAGAGAGAGAGAGAGAGAGAGAGAGAGAGAGAGAGAGAGAGAGAGAGAGAGAGAGAGAGAGAGAGAGAGAGAGAGAGAGAGAGAGAGAGAGAGAGAGAGAGAGAGAGAGAGAGAGAGAGAGAGAGAGAGAGAGAGAGAGAGAGAGAGAGAGAGAGAGAGAGAGAGAGAGAGAGAGAGAGAGAGAGAGAGAGAGAGAGAGAGAGAGAGAGAGAGAGAGAGAGAGAGAGAGAGAGAGACCGTTGCCGTGTTGCTGCTGAGGCAAAGTATGCTGCCTGGCTCCGCTACAAGAGGAACCCGACTCGGCGCAACAAGGACTTGCATAGGGCTGCATGCAGGAGGATGGTGGTAACCAGCAAGTGGGCCTTAAAAAAGTGGGAGGAAAGCCTGCGCCGGAAACTGTGTGGCACTGGCGTAGGAAACAAAACTTGGTGGTCCCTTGTTAAGGACAAACAGGAACTGGCCACCAAGAATCCATCCTCCCTCAGCAAGCAGGACGGTACTGTCGCCACCAGCAGTAAGGAGAGGGCACAGTTGCTGGCTTCCTTGTTTGCTGGAAAATGAAGGTGGGGAATCCACAGCAGCCACCGCCTCAGCTGGTCCAGCAATGTGAGAAGACTGTCACCATGGTGGAGGTGACGCATCAGCAGGTGAAGCGATTATTGCGGGGCTGGACACACAGAAAGCTACCGGCCCTGATGACATCAGCCCGCACCTGCTGAAGCGATGCTCCCAGGAACTGGCTGCCCCTCTCACCCAAGTTCACAACTTGTGTACGGGAAAACGTCTGGCCTTCAGTGTGGAAGGAGGCTCGAGTAGTTCCTGCACACAAAAAGCTCCAGGACGGACCCAAAAACTACAGACCCATATCCCTGTTGTCAGTGGTGGGTAAAGTGTTTGAGAGGGTCGTGGCAGAGGTGGTGTGTAGCCATCTCAAGGACAATGCCCTCCTCTCAGACCAACAGTTTGGGTTCAGACCTGGAAGGTCAACCTCCGACCTAATGATGCTTCTCACCAGGCAGTGGCAGGACGCCCTCGACGACGGCAAGGACACTATAGTGGTTGCTTTGGACATAGCTGGAGCTTTTGATAAAGTATGGCACAACGGATTACTGGAAAAGCTTCGTGCTAAAGGCATCCAGGGTGGCTTGCTACGACTCCTGGGAAATTACCTGCAGGACAGAAGCCTCAAGGTGGTTGTCAACGGGCAAACATCTGAGTCCCTGCCTGTGGAGGCATCAGTGCCACAGGGTTCAATTCTTGGCCCACTCCTGTGGAATATCTACGTGGATGATCTTCTCCAGCTACTGCCAGGAGTCAAGGCCTATGCTGATGACTGCACCCTCTCCTATACCTATCCACGCCAGGACAGTGGGCGGGCTGCTGAGGCCATCAATCAGCAGCTACGAGTGATAGAGGAGTGGGGTGCTCGCTGGCAAGTGACATTCGCGCCGGAGAAGACACAGGCAATGGTTGTCTCGGTCCCCAGCCGCCATGGCAGCAATGGCAGGAAAGTTGTCTTTGGCGTTGCTGCTCTCCCACCCAAGATGACGTCAAGATACTTGGAGTGGAGGTGGATCGAGGGCTGAGGTTTGACAGCCATGTCAAATCCATTGCCAAGAAAGCCTCTCACAGGATCTCCGCTCTCAGAAGGATCGCCAGTTTCCTCGACAGGAAGGGGAGACTGCTGCTGTACAAGGCACAGGTGCGGCCCCACCTTGAGTACGCAGCTCTCTCCTGGATGTCCTGTGCCGCCACACACAGAAGGAGACTGGACAGCATCCAACGCCGCGCCATACGGCTAGTAGATGCTGCAATACCACCTCACCCAGAGCCTGAGCGTCCCTTGATTCACTGGAACACCGCAGAGATGTGGCGGCAATCGTAGTGTTCCATAAGGCACAGGTGCAAAGAGTGCCACATCTGGCAGGGCTGCGTCATCCTCTGAGAGTCACCGCACGGAGCACGAGAACGGTGCTCAATGGTGGTGACGCCGTAGAGGTGCCGCGATCCCACGGGTGTCAGCATCAACGCACCTTCGCAGGACGCGTCTCCAGGATGTGGAACTTGTTCACGGCCGCGGTGCCTCACGTCCAGGAGATGAACACACACAGTGTCAAACTGATGGCACATAAGTGGAGACAGACACTGCCAACTCCTCTGACACTCTTTGTGACGTGACACTCAGTGTAGTGCAGTGCGTGAATAGTGCTAGTGAAGTGAAAAGAACAGTGCTCCATTTACATGCTGACCATCTTGTATATTTTCTATTTTTAAGTCTTGTAAATATTGTAGAGAAATAGATTGTAGTACCCTTAGAATAGGTAGCACACGACAGTGCGCCTTTGGGTACATGTTCTTCTGTATAAATTATGTTTAAATAAAAAAAAAAAAAAAGAGAGAGAGAGAGAGAGAGAGAGAGAGAGAGAGAGAGAGAGAGAGAGAGAGAGAGAGAGAGAGAGAGAGAGAGATCCATCCCTCCCTCAGCAAGCAGGACGGTACTGTCGCCACCAGCAGTAAGGAGAGGGCACAGTTGCTGGCTTCCTTGTTTGCTGGAAAAATGAAGGTCGGGAATCCACAGCAGCCACCGCCTCAGCTGGTCCAGCAATGTGAGAAGACTGTCACCATGGTGGAGGTGACGCATCAGCAGGTGAAGCGATTATTGCGGGGCCTGGACACACAGAAAGCCACCGGCCCTGATGACATCAGCCCGCACCTGCTGAAGCGATGCTCCCAGGAACTGGCTGCCCCTCTCACCCAAGTCTTCACAACTTGTGTACGGGAAAACGTCTGGCCTTCAGTGTGGAAGGAGGCTCGAGTAGTTCCCGTACACAAAAAGCTCCAGGACGGACCCAAAAAACTACAGACCCATATCCCTGTTGTCAGTGGTGGGTAAAGTGTTTGAGAGGGTCGTGGCAGAGGTGGTGTGTAGACATCTCAAGGACAATGCCCTCCTCTCAGACCAACAGTTTGGGTTCAGACCTGGAAGGTCAACCTCCGACCTAATGATGCTTCTCACCAGGCATTGGCAGGACGCCCTCGACGACGGCAAGGACACTATAGTGGTTGCTTTGGACATAGCAGGAGCTTTTGATAAAGTATGGCACAACGGATTACTAGAAAAGCTTCGTGCTAAAGGCATCCAGGGTGGCTTGCTACGACTCTTGGGAAATTACCTGCAGGACAGAAGCCTCAAGGTGGTTGTCAACGGGCAAACATCTGAGTCCCTGCCTGTGGAGGCATCAGTGCCACAGGGTTCAATTCTTGGCCCACTCCTGTGGAATATCTACGTGGATGATCTTCTCCAGCTACTGCCAGGAGTCATGGCCTATGCTGATGACTGCACCTCTCCTATACCTATCCACGCCAGGACAGTGGGCGGGCTGCTGAGGCCATCAATCAGCAGCTACGAGTGATAAAGGAGTGGGGTGCTCGATGGCAAGTGACATTCGCGCCGGAGAAGACACAAGCAATGGTTGTCTCTCGGTCCCCAGCCGCCATGGCAGCAATGGCAGGAAAGTTGTCTTTGGCGCTGCTGCTCTCCCACTCCAAGATGAAGTCAAGATACTTGGAGTGGAGGTGGATCGAGGGCTGAGGTTTGACAGGCATGTCAAAACCATTGCCAAGAAAGCCTCTCACAGGATCTCCGCTCTCAGAAGGATCGCCAGTTTCCTCGACAGGAAGGGAGACTGCTGCTGTACAAGGCACAGGTGCGGCCCCACCTTGAATACGCAGCTCTCTCCTGGATGTCCTGTGCCGCCACACACAGAAGGAGACTGGACAGCATCCAACGCCGCGCCATACGGCTAGTAGATGCTGCACTACCACCTCACCCAGAGCCTGAGCGTCCCTTGATTCACTGGAACACCGCAGAGACGTGGCGGCGATCGTAGTGTTCCATAAGGCACAGGTGCAAAGAGTGCCACATCTGGCAGGGCTGCGTCATCCTCTAAGAGTCACCGCACGGAGCACGAGAACGGTGCTCAATGGTGGTGACGCCGTAGAGGTGCCGCGATCCCACGGGTGTCAGCATCAACGCACCTTCGCAGGACGCGTCTCCAGGATGTGGAACTTGTTCACGGCCGCGGTGCCTCACGTCCAGGAGATGAACACACACAGTGTCAAACTGATGGCACATAAGTGGAGACAGACACTGCCAACTCCTCTGACACTCTTTGTGACGTGACACTCAGTGTAGTGCAGTGCGTGAATAGTGCTAGTGAAGTGAAACGAATAGTGCTCCATTTACATGCTGACCATCTTGTATATTATCTATTTTTAAGTCCTGTAAATATTGTAGAGAAATAGATTGTAGTACCCTTAGAATAGGTAGCACACGACAGTGCGCCTTTGGGTACATGTTCCTTTGTATTAAGTTTTGTTTAAAAGAGAAAAAGAGAGAGAGAGAGAGAGAGAGAGAGAGAGAGAGAGAGAGAGAGAGAGAGAGAGAGAGAGAGAGAGAGAGAGAGAGAGAGAGAGAGAGAGAGAGAGAGAGAGAGACTCAATAATGAAAATATCAACAGAATCGCCAGCAAGGGCAGACCAATGAGCCAGACGCACCGCCATTCCCCGGCCACTCACACTTACGAGGTTTGCCAAGCAATCTCGCAGGTTCTGAATGCTTCAACACAACATTTGGGGGACGAAATCTATGCCAAACTGTAGGCATTGTTATTCTTTACAGACTTGTGTGCTCTCATTATGTATTTTTCCGCTTCACGCGACTTTAGTGTAAGCTTTAAAGGAATGTAAGTATAAAGTTTCGTATTCGTGGCATCATTTTCCATTTTATCAGTTTTTCTTTCCCTTTTATTTGAATAATGATGATTACTCACTACTCTGAAATAATATAAGAAAGTTTAAGTGTAATTATAGCCACGTCTTCTTTTCCCTAGCGATAACAATGTCCTTGATTCATTGCTGTCGTGGGGAAAAAAATTGATGGACTTTTTTTCTCTATTGAGAAGAGCGACCACGAAAAAATTGATGAAAAAAAAGGAGAAGGCCGCTCATTACTCCGTTCCGAAATAAGGGCTTAGTTTTTTAATATTAGGGCACTGATCAAGGACAACAAAAGAGAATGAAAGAAAAACATTCCCTCAAGACACCTGTCAGTGGCTGTCACTGAAGATAACTGTAAAAAAATCCAAATCACACACTAAGTTATAATTATGATGTATATCCACATTGCCTTCCTTTCTATACAACTCACGCCTTTCTCTACGTTTATCCAGTTTGTCCAGCTGACAACATTTCCTTCTACAAACATTATTCACTAAAGAAAACACCAGAAAAGTCCAAATTACGAAGCTATGTACGTTATTTTTGCTACATCGTTTTCCTTTCTATACAACTCACGTTCATACACAGTTTCGCTTGTCCATCGTTCAACAGTTCTCGCGAGCTTCTTGTTTCCTTTATTTACCGGAGATCCTTCTACAGAGTATCCTTTCTACCCTACTGGTGTGAGTAGCCCTGGGGACGCGAGGAGCGGGTACAACAGTTTTCTCGCTAGTCGTGGTGGTCGTACCCTCCCATCCGGACATTCAGGTAGACAGTGCCTCTAAGTAATTCACCACCGCCACCCATTCCTAATGCTGTATATTAAACATGGAAAAACTGCAATGGCTCCACATCCGTATTAATTTTTCTTGACTTCCTTCCATTGATGCGCCGATTTGCTCATTTCTGGCTAGCTGTGTGTCTCCATATGTGCATTATGTGTATGTTCATCAGTCTGTTTGTCTGGTTGGCTGTCTGGCTGGTCTGCATTCAGTACACCAGAATAGCTGCAGTTTGGCGCCAATGCGAACAAAACAAGTTCTTTCTTCCTATGAGTTTCCTTGTTGTTCTGGAAAGGTATGCAATTGAATGTTTCAAGCGTATCCTATTTTCTTTTTAATTAGTTCGTTTTAGGCGTATTCTTTTTTTTTTTTTTCTTTTTTTACTTAGTTCGTGTTTAGTGTCAGGTTTCGATCTGGAAGTGCAGAATTTGGAGAACCTTTCCAGCTATTGTCCGATATATCTACATATGCAATCACGTCTTTACTTAGATAGGTTTTTTTTTTTCTCTTTTTTTTTTCTTTTGAAGATTAAATGAGTCTTGGCAAAGAGTTACATAAATCCGTATACAATTTTATGTCTATATCTACTGAGCCTTTATTATGCCTAAACTTTTGTTTCTAGTTCAGTTTGGGGTAACTGACCGTGGCTTCCCGACCCCTGTGTTGGCACCTCCGTGAAACAGAAGTTAACGAGCCCTGTAATGAATCACCAGGAGCCTTAATTCGGACCGAGACAATCAGCGCACCGCCCACCTACTACACCGATGAATAAGCAGACGGGGAAGACATCTGCAGCAAGACGAATATCACAGTTGGTTTCATGGAGTGAGATACGATGTTGTTATGCATGAACACCTTTGAGGTTAGAAAGGTACTACTTATAGTCGAAGCATCGTAGCGCTTAGTGTACAAAAACTATTGCATTTTTATTATATTATTTAGATGCAGATTGTCAGTGCAATTTACACTATGAGCGGCGATACATTAAAAACGACGAACTACGTTATAATAGACGATAATGAAATGCCATGAAATATGAGATGAAATTAATGCGACCATGTTTAAAAATCACATCATTCTAATACAAAGAATTCCAGTATTCATACATGAGCAAGACAAAAAAAAAAAAAAAATGGTTATGTGAAGGAAAGACAATAAAGAAAAAATCTTGAAAGCAACTTAGAGCTTTTCTGCTGTGAAAGCTTAATCGTGTGCAGGATCCAAGAAAGCCAGATTAAATTCACGTTTTATCCATTACAAAGTTTTTTTTATAGCTACCCATAAAATAGAGAGAGAGAGAGAGAGAGAGAGAGAGAGAGAGAGAGAGAGAGAGAGAGAGAGAGAGAGAGAGAGAGAGAGAGAGAGCAACCCAGGTACTGTTCTTTCTTACATTCACGGGGTTCTGTTGAGGTACAGCTAGAAGAGAGCTAGAGATGAGAGGGACCACAACTGACCAGCGATATCTTTTCACGCTACGAACTAAACAAGCGCTACATTAATGGAAGCTGTGCATTTCGCAGAGGGATAACTTCAGGCTAACAGGAAATAAGAACGCTGTACAGTAAAGCATGTCTTGGAAATTGGTAAATGGAATAAAGGGAGGAATATATGCATGTTAAAAGTGCAATGTCACTATGACGCGTTTCAATGGTGCTCTTTTTGAGTGAGTGGAGGGTAGCGGAGTGTGGGGAGGGGGAGAATTAAATACCGTCCATAAAGCAAAGCATGGCGGGAAATGGATGGCGGAATGATGGTGGTGGGGCTAATGAATGTTAAACCGAATGACCTAAAAATGAATAGATAAATAAATAAATGAAAAAAATAAATGAATAAATAAAAACATCCGTAAGAAAATATGTATATCCACGTGTACTATTGTGTACTGTGTGTGTGTGTGTGTGTGTGTGTGTGTGTGTGTGTGTGTGTGTGTGTGTGTGTGTGTGTGTGTGTGTGTGTGTGTGTGTGTGTGTGTGTGATTTTGTGTGATGTAAATAGATATGCAAATAGAAAAATAAGAAAGCTGATAAGCAGAAAGATAAATAAATGAATGGAGAGATGGAGATAAATATATAGGTAGATAGATATATACATAGGTACATAAAGATAGATAAACAGACAGATAAATAAATAGATAATTGGGTAGATACATAAAGATAGACAAATAGACAGATAGATAGATACAAATAGAAAGATAAACAAAATAGATAGAATACTAATAAACAAAACGACAGATATTAATACTAAATAAGAATTTGATATTAAAGAAACACACCTATGCACTACAACTTCCTAAATGTAAACAAAGTTCCAGCGGTAAAGAAAAGGTAGTTGCCAAATAGAGATAACGTTTGTTTTTCTTTCTTTTCTGGTGGAGGTGGCGGATGTGATTAGTGTTGTTTTAGACAGGAGTTCATGGTACATAGCTTTGTCCTTTCTAATATGTCCTTGTCCTATTTTTTTGTTCACCCTCATCCCTAGAAATTAAACACACAGTGGCTTCAGTTTGCGTCTCTGAATGCAATAAGTATATAACGGAACAGATAAGCGAAAGAAAAGGGAAGGGAAAAGGAAAAGAGAGAGAGAGAGAGAGAGAGAGAGAGAGAGAGAGAGAGAGAGAGAGAGAGAGAGAGAGCACATCGATCTCAAATACTTACACTTCTGATCCACTTCATCCCGGGTACGCACGCGCAACATCCAGCTTTGGATTGAAAATGAGGATAGAGCAAGTAGGAGGAACAGAAAAGGGGCTGCTGTCAGTAGTCACAGACAACTGTGTTTCCGTCCCTCCCAGAGGGGACTCGAGGCAGGGCGTGGTGAAGCCATTATTAAATTTTGATTTGAAGAGAGTGTAAAAGTGTAAGGTGTTGTAGTGTAGTGTAGGAAGTAGTAGAAGTTGTCTTTAGAGGGCAGGCTGCAGCTGCTCAATTGTATAAATGAGACCACAAAGGGAACCGGAAGAGAGGACACGGGAATCACTCAGTCTTTCATTTTCACACACACACACACACACACACACACACACACACACACACACACACACACACACACACACACACACACACACACACACACACACACACACACACACACACACACACACACACACACACACACACACACACACACACACACACACACACACACACACACACACACACACACACACACACACACACACACACACACACACACACACACACACACACACACACACACACACACACACACACACACACACACACACACACACCGAAGATCGGAAATAACACACACACACACACACACACACACACACACACACACACACACACACACACACACACACACACACACACACACACACACACACACACACACACACACACACACACACACACACACACACACACACACACACACACACACACACACACACACACACACACAAGACGCAATGCACCAGATACAAAAGACAATTTTCATGTACCAAGCAGGGGATGCAGTACTCAGATAAGCAGTAACTGAAAGAAAAGCTTTGGAAAAATATTCACATAATACTCGTGTGTCGCAAGCATACAACCTTCACAGAGAGATGAAGACAAAAAAAAGACGCAGAATTTATTTAGAAAGCAAAACAGAGAGAGAGAGAGAGAGAGAGAGAGAGAGAGAGAGACGCATAGTTAGCGAACACAACTCATATTTTATAGTTTCCCATGGGAATGAAACCAAACCAAACAGTGTTTAGATGAAGCAGTGAAGGAACAGACACTCCACACACTTCACACTGACCTTGGATAGGAGTGACCCGCCGCTGAGCATCCTATGAAATGGCTAAGGGTGTCAGGTCACGTCAGGTCACGTCAGGTCAACTCATTACACTGGAACACACCCACGATCTTTTTTTTTACCAACGAACTGAAACAGAAGGAAGTGAACGTGAGCTCACAAACTAATCAGGTAAAACACTAAACAAAACAAAACAACAACATAAACAGAGTGGCTTGTTTTCCATCAACTTACTGAAATAAAAGAAAAAAGGAAGGTCAAATAACAATCTCTCTCTCTCTCTCTCTCTCTCTCTCTCTCTCTCTCTCTCTCTCTCTCTCTCTCTCACTTATTGGCTTTTACAGAAGCCAGACTTGACCAACAACTCGCTGCTTTGTATCAAATTCCAGGTTACAACTTGTTTACTAGATACAGGAATAGGTGTGGAGGGGGAGTTGCAATGTATGTATCCAGCAAATACCATTCTACTGTTTCTAATGATTTTCCTTTCAATATACGGACATGGAATGCTTAGGTGTTGAAGTTAAAATTTCAGGGAAATTATATCTATATCTCTGTGTTTACAGACCTCCAAACGGTGATAAAAATGTTTTCTTGCACAATATTACAGATATTCTGACATTTGCAATCGATAAAAAGTACAGTGATATATTTGTTTTAGGAGACTTTAATCTCGACATACTGGCATATAATGACAAAACTGTTGTTGAATGTATAGCTCTTATGTACTCATTTTCTCTCTTGCCTGGAATAACCAGACCTACTTGAATAACTGACTTCTCAGCAACCCTTATCGATCACATTTGGACGTCACAGGTTGAACAAAATGTTAATAATGTCATACTTGAAACAGACCTATGTGATCATTTTCCAGTTGTATCACAATTTGAAATTATGCAACCTAAAGTAAATATGCCCATATATAAAGAAATCAGAGTCTACTCAGAACAAGCCCTAGAAAAATTTAATAAAGACTTGATACAGGTTAGTTGGAACCCTGTCATTGAGTGCAATTGCGCTAACCAATCATATAATATTTTTCATCGTATGCTCAATGAAATATACCAGAAACATTTTCCGATAAAGAAAATCTGCCCCCACATAACCCAGCCTTAAAAAATAGCATTAAAGAAAGGAATAGACTTGAAAGACTTTAAAAAAAATGGCCACTTACCTACAGAGAATCTTATAAGAAATACAGAATCAAGCTGACCACAGTTCTAAGAGAGGCTAAAAGCAAATGCTACAGAGACACGCTGAAACAAAATCAGGGCAATGCAAAATCTCATTGGAAAATAATAAATTCTATTCTAGGCAGAAATAAAAATAATAACCTTAATAAACAAGTTAATTTATCTGGCAATGATATACCTAGAAGATTAAATGACCCCTTTTTAAAGCCTTGGTGGCAGCAGTAATAGTCATATATCTGATGAAGTTTATACGAGATACTTGCCTAATCCACCAGTCCACTCACTACACCTTACACCCACAGACCACCTTGAAATCGAAAAAGTCATTAAATCACTTAAGTCTACTTCTTCTGGAGTCGAAGATTTATCACCTAAGGTCATCAAATACAGCTCTTCCTTTTTACTCCATCCACTGAAACATATTCTTAATTTGTCTTTGAAAACAGGCGTCTTTCCTGATGAGATGAAAAAGGCTAAGGTAATTCCCGTACATAAAGCTGGAAATCGATCAACATGAACAACTGCAGGCCCATATCAACCTTGCCAATATTCAGTAGAATTCTAGAAAAAATCATTGCTCTGCGTCTTAACAATTATTGAGAACAAAACCACCTGCTTTCAAAATATCAACACGGTTTCAGAGCCAATCACTCTACAGAATCTGCATTACTTCAGTTTGTATCTGGCGTTTATAAATTATTAGATAAGAAATTTTGTGTTGTGGGGCTCTTTCTTGATTTGTCAAAGGCATTTGATTCAATAAATCACCTAATTCTTTTTGATAAATTAGAACATATTGGTATTCGAGGCCTACCGCTTCAATTATTTCAGACATACCTAAGTAACAGAACACAAGCAGTTTACTATAATTCTGAGATATCCCCTTTCAAAAAATGTATATACTGGTGTTCCACAAGGATCAGTTTTAGAACTAATTATGTTTCTTACATACATTAATGAGATTATTCATTCTAGTTCAAAATTCCATTTTACCATTTTATTAGCTGATAAAAAAAAAAAAATTCCTTACATTCTGAGTTATGCTCCGACCTAGTTAACGTAAACTCATGGATAAAAGACAATCAACTAAAACTTAATGTTGCTAAAAGTAAATTTATATATTTTTTTTCAGAACAGATATGTTACAAACAGATCTGTTCTGTTCTGTTGCTAAAACTAAATTTATATATATTTTTTTTCAGAACAGATCTGTTACAAACATAATACCACCATTAATATTAGATAATGAGCCAATAGAAAGGGTCCACACATATATATATATATATATATATATATATATATATATATATATATATATATATATATATATATATATATATATATATATATATATATATATATATATATATATGCCAAGGTAATTAGTATATAAGGGAGAATAATGTGAAAAGGTTTTCTGAAAAACTATTATTTCACCTTGTTGAGGAAAGGTAATCTAATTGTTCAGTTATATTTAAAAGTTATCAGTGGTCTTGTTACATCAGAATAGCTCAGCATAGACGTTAAAAAAGCCCTCAAGATTGCTGAGTTTTCGAAAACGGTGAAAGCCTCAACTGATAATTAAGGCTCGCCACCATTACCAAGGGACAAAAGAATTCAGCTTAGCAACTCCCAAGTCTTGATCCAGGATCCACCACTGCTCCTCACTGAAAAAAGTAGCAAGACACGCGAGTCAATAAGTACTCAGGATAGTCACCAAGCTTATTATGTTAGCAATTACGGAAATACGTGACTCAACACATCGTTAAACTAATAAACGAGTTACATCGAGATTTAATTGAGTTATCCATCAAATATCTTCATTTTCTTTCACACTTATAGTTATCTCTCTCTCTCTCTCTCTCTCTCTCTCTCTCTCTCTCTGGTAATAGTACTAAATAGTTACCTAATAATAGTTTTAACCTGGCAGTAGTAACAGTAAACAATAATGCTAGTCTTGGAATAATAGTAACATCACACGTGCTTATAAAACTGACCACACTGTTTCAGAGCTGACCTCATTTGTACATTTCAATCACTAATGCCAAACTTCTCATGTCTAAACTAACTTGGTACTCACTCTTCCCTGCTCTCTCCTCCTCCCTGCGTCCCGTTGTAGTGGTAAATCCACGCAGCTGGCGAGATAATAACAATATCCTCAACGCTGATGCAACACGGCACTTCACACACCATTGCCCAGACACCACTATGGCTGAGACACTCAGGAAGTGGAGTGCTGTGCTGAAGATTAACCGACCTTTTACCTATAA
>NW_025541459.1:2500-52500 GCF_017591435.1 Portunus trituberculatus | reverse complement strand
AGAGGGCTATATGCTAGGTCGGTGTCTCTCTCTCTCTCTCTCTCTCTCTCTCTCTCTCTCTCTCTCTCTCTCTCTCTCTCTCTCTCTCTCTTTTTTTTTTTATTTAAACAAAACTTAATACAAAGGAACATGTACCCAAAGGCGCACTGTCGTGTGCTACCTATTCTAAGGGTACTACAATCTATTTCTCTACAATATTTACAAGACTTAAAAATAGATAATATACAAGATGGTCAGCATGTACGAGTAAATGGAGCACTATTCGTTTCACTTCACTAGCACTATTCACGCACTGCACTACACTGAGTGTCACGTCACAAAGAGTGTCAGAGTGTCGTGATCCGAGCTGTTGCACGACGTTGCACAAATTGTCTAGCTACTGGCTATAAATAGTCAAAGGTTTTTTTCTATCTTTAATTAACAAAACTAATATCTATACATAAGGTGTTCGATACGGCGCCGACAAGTAACAATCACAACTCTTTCTGTCGCCTTCTCCACTGCAATTATTACAATTTCTCTTACAAACATCCTTAAGAATTGCATTAATCTCGTAGATATTCTCGCATCAAAACGGATTTCACTTCAAACATCATCCACTATATCTTCATAACGTATTACAACATCTGAACCCGGTGCTTTATTTCTCCGTAAATCTCATACGTAGTACGTACAATATTACCCCTTTTTCCCAGCTACCCGTATATAAGGATGACCTTTACTTGGTACATGAATGCAAGCAACCACATGACGTACCACCAAATATATTACCATACACATATAATTACCAGACTCCGTTCAACAAAATGACAACGTAACACCACCGAAATATAATGACAAATATTGATATCTCCACACAAGTGACTTCCTCAAATAATCTCTTTCTCTTGGTACCCATACATGGAACCACGTTAACTTCGTACACAATTACACACTAGTAAATATGTTATGTAACTTATTCGTCAGAGCAACACACATGCACATACGTAGGTAGCCGTATACAAATTCCCTTACTCATAGATGAAAACGCAAGTATATAACGACGTCATTATGAACCAAAGTACAACCACATAAACCATAATAAACTAATACCACATAATACCTAAACCTCCTATCATGCTTCTTCCTCCATTCTAATTTACCTCAAAAACTGCATTGCAACTTATAAGCTCCACTTACTGGTTATATATGAAGTACAAAACGCCGCCCTCAGCTATGCAGCCGAGGGTGGCCCGCTTAGAGCCGCGGTTGTCCTCTCTGCTCCTCTCTCTCTCTCTCTCTCTGCTTCAACCTCTACAATTTCCTTCAGGAACTTATGGGGCGTGTCTTGACCCACACAACACGCCCCTCAGAATGTACCATTCACCAATCAAGTACAAGCTCAAATGAACTCCACGTGTGGTACGAACAACATCCAAGACGACAACACTACCACTGGATGTTTACATGACCTTTTGACCCTCCTGCCCTTCCTAATCTCTTTTATGGCTGGATACGGTTACACACCGCATACTGGCGAACTAGCATACTTCCATATATCTTTGTTTCTTGTTTCTTATATTTTTCATATTTCACTTATGATGTGCGCATCTGACAAACATCCCCCCTCAGAATGCGCGTCCCGCGCATTCAATGTAGTGAAGGGTGGGTGGGTGGGCAGGGTGTGCATGCCTCCCGTAGGAAGGATGAGGGCTTGGGCGACCGCGCACCTGATAGCGGTACTTTCCCACACCCATGAAGCATGTTAGCACCCGCCAGACCCCTGTCCTCTAGCCAGCATCCAAGTCTCCAGCCAGCTATGTTATATACGTAGGAATGTAGGGCAATGGGTCCAATACTTTCTGCTAAGAAGGCATATATTAGAAAAATGCGTCTGAACCTCAATATTCACAAAAAGGGCTTTGCAGAGAGAGAATAATTTACTATATATATGTATGGTCAGGGAGAGATCATGATATTGACCAGTAGTGGAAAAGATATGTCAACACACAAAGCAAGGTAATGGAAAAGACATGGCAATGCAGTCGATACTCGTTACTTTGATATGAATATATGTCTATCACTAGGAGGAAAATATATCATTAGGTAGTATAAATATAGCATTAATCATATAAAATTAACTCACAATCTCAAATCATACCTATGTTATTCAGAGAAAATATGACATTTTATCATAATATTATGCATATATATGTCCATAACTAGGAGGAGTGTATATCATATCATAGATTGTAAAAGAAATCAGCTCATTATCCCAAATTATATCAATATTATTCAGAGGATATATATCAACATCTTACAAGATACAGAAACAATCAAGGAGAGCATCTGTAGACATCGTTCAGGTGTCGTCAGAATTTCTCAATAGAAGTAAGTTGGAACTCAAGTATGCAATGCAGTCATAATACATCACTATTAAAAGCATATTACATGGTGAAACTTCTAAGTGTATACATAAATATGGAGGAATTACTATCTCATTATCTCAGATAAGGGTGACGTCTCATACAAGATAACAGAAAACACAAGAAAAATTTATTACATCCCGTAAGCATGCACAATATCACGATGTCGAAAATGAACTGACGCAATGGATTCAGAAGTACTGATATATAGATTGCATTAATCTTGCAATAAGAAATAGCTGCTCTCAGATCCACGTAATATGTTGATATAAGCACTTGAAACACTGGAAAATCCATCACTTGTGAAAATGTTACCACACCAAGAAATAAATCTGATTCTGAGTTGCCGTGTAAGGAATACGCTGTTATTTCTCACCTTAAGTCGCGATATCTATCTTTATATGTAATATACGCACTATACTCGAAAATCAAAATACAAAAATATATTAGCTTGCTGTTAAAACACTCAACCATTACCGTTCTGTATCATCACCAGCACACAGACAAGAAACACACCATGTATTCCACAGGTTAAACATTAATATTTACTTCATTATTTAGTTTCAACTTGTACTCCTTTCATATCAGTGTTTTCCTAACTACATCATATTATATAATGTCCATCTTAATCTCTTGATAGTCAACATCCATATCGTATTTCTTTAATATATTTTCGTCTTGTTTCACCTTCAAGCCTTACCATAGCTAACGATAAGATGGGGAGTAATGTCCTTCTATATATTTTTCGCTTGATACCTCATCAATAGCTCTTCTTTCCTCATTATCGTCGTTAACTGATTACCTTTACAATCCTTGCATTAACTTTAAATCTTCCTTTAAAATGTTATATAATCAAGTGAAAGCTACTGAAACCACTGATGATTTCCTACGATATCACGATAGCTCAACTCAGACTTGTAACCAAATGTCCTGTGTTGTGTTAAGTACGACATCTCACATTGTATCTATTTTCAATCCCATAGATATACCCCTTATTTCACATATATCGTCAAAATCACAGATAAAGGCATTCATTAACACTCATTACTATACATTTATCCTAATCTCTATAAAATCTTCCAGATCGCCATATATCCCTCCAAATTATATAGAGACACCTTAACTTCCATGTTAGTCATATATCTTCGTCCTTATCAACAAGAAACCTTCAAATGCCTGCATATTAATCTAATATCAATATCACTGTCGCCAGTTTTCTGCCTTCGGAACATGTATAACCACTTTACCTTTGCATTTGTTCACTATATCTTCATCTTATTTTATCAAGTTGCTATCTCAATAATAATATTTGCCCAATACAATCATGACCTACACAGACGTATATATGCATATGCACCTTTTCCTATATCCTCACCGCAACCTTTTCTAATATACTCAATATCTTCACCGCAAACTTTTCTAATATACTCAATATCCTCACCGCAAACTTTTCTAATATAATCAAGATCTTCACCACAAACTCTTCTAATATAATCAATATCCTCACAGCAACTTTTCTAATATATTCAATATCCTCACAGCAACTTTTCTAATATAATGAATATCCTCGTCTCACTATCTCATATTTACCTCATCGTAACCTTTCCAGAATCCACATCCCATGACCATATATTCATATATTTACTTTGGTATTTACTATTTGCCTTCATATCTCATATTTACCTCACATCCTCTCATCTATATTCATAAGTCAGACTACTCTTGATATATTAATTTTGACTCGAGTACGCACATGTTAAAATCAATCCATGGATAGATATCTTTACTCAACATATTCACTAGTGGGCCCACTAATATCCTTGTGTATCACTCAACACTACCATGCCGGGTACTGTCGAAACGAAGCTTTCAGGGCGTCCCCCACTCTTCTGAATCGGCAATCCCCAGACCGGCATTCACATAATGTATATTAATATTTACTTCTGGCCAGAGAGAAACAACTTGTCACCTAGTTGATCACAACCACTTGTACACGCCTTATGCCCCTAGGTTGGCACGAAGTGTTCAAGTGTTGCTAGGCACAAGAGTCAATGTACACACAAGGAATGATATGTTTGACGCGTCTTTCTTCACATTATAATTCGCAACTTTAATGTCTTAATATCATGTGCTTACTCCGTTTTACCTCACTCTATATCAACCTTCATACTTATACTTGTTTCCTTACTACACATATATATCATATTTACTATCATATTTACTCTAATGTTAACATTATTAGTGTAGTTCCGGGAATGACATCCTTATGGCTCTGCAATATCGATTTTTACGTCTATCTATATAAGATCTTAACCTCATGAAGTTTAATTCCTTTTCATATGTCAAGCTGATCTATGATGGTCTTGTTAACAATTATCAATGCAATATTATATGTTTTCCTTCCTGACATATGAATTCTGACTCAGTCCTCATATTATTTACCTTGATATATATTTTCCTCACTCAATATGAATTACCTTATAACAAATATTAAGTTTTTTTTTTTTCTAACCTATATATCTATCCCCACTTCGTTTTCTTCCTAGATATATATTTTCCTTGACTCAATCCTCACATTGTTTTCCTGATATGTATGTTCCTCAACTCATTATTAATTATCTCTTAACAAATATCAATATATATTTTCTAATCCAAATATCCATCTTCATCCCTTTCTTCCTAGATATATATTCTCCTCACACCTATTCCCTCACGCAGTATAGATATGTATCTAAGTCCTCCCAATATTTTCCTTCCTAAACATTCCTCTCACACAATATTGCAACCCACATATTATATTCTTCATGACATAAATATACCTCATGTTGCCGAATATCAACCTCACATTCCACGATATTACTGACTCAATGATATTATCATATCAATGTCAATAACATTCGCCAACTTACTGCCCGTGCGTAGCTACTTATATTTGCATATTGGCTAATGTGTATAACATCTCGAAAGTACTCCTTTTATATTTCAACCTAGTTGTTCTCAATACTTATAACCACATTAGAACACTGTAAATTACTTTATACTTGCATTTACTGATGTTATACATATCGTCTCTATAACAGCCACAATAGTATCATAATGACATTAATTTACTTCTTATTCTTGCTTTTACTGATGTTATTCATATCGGCTCTACCTTTATGAACTGACTAACGCCGTAACCAAGTAGCTATATATACTACAATTCACATATAATTTCTTGTACTTATAACTTCGGGCACTAATATGATGTTATCCAACATGACTTTACAACAACAATCGTCTTCTGAAGTGAACAATTGAAGGTTGGCCTTGCCTTACACATGTACTTGAACATTTAACATATATTTTGCTTCTTTTCTCACCTTATCGCTTAAAAACTCCACTACTTTATATTCAATTAACCCACTGAGAGAGAAAAGACATGAGGGGAGGCAAGTAACCTTAAGGTGGTGAGAAAAGAAACTGTAAGGTGAACTAGGATCTAGCCAGCAACCTTCAATTGCATGAACTAGCACTGTTACAACAGTGTTACCTACTCAACTCAACTACTACCCAGCACGTGGTAGCATCCTCAACTCGACATATTATATGTATATATTAATTCATCTTTATATCCTGCCATCATTTCATAAAATTGACCCGCAACTCACCGTTTCCTTTTCTCCTTAAATATTTTCATCTACCTTTCATTAACCCAAGAGACTCACAATACACGTATGATCAATATGTAACAACAAAATGTCTTTCTCTGCTCTTGATTCTCTTCAATATTAACACTCTCCAGTTATTTCCTCTATTAACTTTTTACATAGATATCCCATTTTAATACTTACCTCATCTGTCAGTCATATTACTTCTTTATTTTCTATACTTCTGATATTGATATTTGCCTCAAACCTTAACCGCAGTGATGTATATCTCAATCATATTTCTACTATGTTTCTATTATTCCCTCATACTATATCTTCTTCCTCATATACTATTCTCACGGAAAAATTCCCTTGCATCAACTACACACAATATCCCTTCTTTACTTGACACTCACTTTTTATTTCATATCTTTCATCAGAACCTTCAATATTCCTTCATCTATAATCCGACGAACTCTCAAACATGATACAATTTACACATTTTTTTATTCGTCTCTATCGCTATGGGGCAATTAAAATCGTCTTACACAGTACTTCATATTTTCCTGCTATAAACCACAATATATGCTTACACCCTTTGCTATTTTCCTCTGACAGTCGACACTCGTGTGAAAAAAATTACCCTTATATGTCACGTCTCTTATATATGATAAGTTTCCTTCACATAACGACAACAAATTCGTCTACCTTTGTGAATTTTGCCGCATATCCGTAATAATTATGCCCTTGACACTCAGTTATCGTTACTCCATTGACTACTTTATGATACACATATTATAATGTAGACGAACCTTAAATAATTTATTAAAACTCTTTATATCTCATATTTTGTCGCATTTCTCTCCCGCTAATAAGACTCCTCGTTTACCCCTTGATTTGTAAAGGCTTAGGTGAAACAAGCGACAGGTAACCGTACAACATATTACTCAGATATCGTCTAATCAAAATATAACCTTAAAGCATCCACTTGAAAGAATAACCTCTTACACGCAACATGATCTTTAATGAATATCGAAATTAATTACTAAATAAAATCTACGGATTTTACACAAACCTTATGATCGTCACGGGCGACTCAGCTTCAGACAAAATAGTGATAATGATATGCATTCATATTATAATAACCATGCCACTTCTGATGTTGACAACAGCTACTTCGTGCACTTTCAACCAATTTACTTTAATCTTCCATCAATATGACTGTCCCTTGCGCCAATTCCAAGATTACACTTTGCAACATTTGGCAATATATTTTTTTTTTGCAATGCAACAATTTGTGCAACATTTAGATCCCACCGCTGCCACCATGTCGTGATCCGAGCTGTTGCACGACGTTGCACAAATTGTCTAGCTACTGGCTATAAATAGTCAAAGGTTTTTTCTATCTTTAATTAACAAAACTAATATCTATACATAAGGTGTTCGATACGGCGCCGACAAGTAACAATCACAACTCTTTCTGTTGCCTTCTCCACTGCAATTATTACAATTTCTCTTACAAACATCCTTAAGAATTGCATTAATCTCGTAGATATTCTCGCATCAAAACGGATTTCACTTCAAACATCATCCACTATATCTTCATAACGTATTACAACATCTGAACCCGGTGCTTTATTTCTCCGTAAATCTCATACGTAGTACGTACAATATTACCCCTTTTTCCCAGCTACCCGTATATAAGGATGACCTTTACTTGGTACATGAATGCAAGCAACCACATGACGTACCACCAAATATATTACCATACACATATAATTACCAGACTCCGTTCAACAAAATGACAACGTAACACCACCGAAATATAATGACAAATATTGATATCTCCACACAAGTGACTTCCCTCAAATAATCTCTTTCTCTTGGTACCCATACATGGAACCACGTTAACTTCGTACACAATTACACACTAGTAAATATGTTATGTAACTTATTCGTCAGAGCAACACACATGCACATACGTAGGTAGCCGTATACAAATTCCCTTACTCATAGATGAAAACGCAAGTATATAACGACGTCATTATGAACCAAAGTACAACCACATAAACCATAATAAACTAATACCACATAATACCTAAACCTCCTATCATGCTTCTTCCTCCATTCTAATTTACCTCAAAAACTGCATTGCAACTTATAAGCTCCACTTACTGGTTATATATGAAGTACAAAACGCCGCCCTCAGCTATGCAGCCGAGGGTGGCCCGCTTAGAGCCGCGGTTGTCCTCTCTGCTTCTCTCTCTCTCTCTCTCTGCTTCAACCCTCTACAATTTCCTTCAGGAACTTATGGGGCGTGTCTTGACCCACACAACACGCCCCTCAGAATGTACCATTCACCAATCAAGTACAAGCTCAAATGAACTCCACGTGTGGTACGAACAACATCCAAGACGACAACACTACCACTGGATGTTTACATGACCTTTTGACCCTCCTGCCCTTCCTAATCTCTTTTATGGCTGGATACGGTTACACACCGCATACTGGCGAACTAGCATACTTCCATATATCTTTGTTTCTTGTTTCTTATATTTTTCATATTTCACTTATGATGTGCGCATCTGACAAGAGGAGTTGGCAGTGTCTGTCTCCACTTATGTGCCATCAGTTTGACACTGTGTGTGTTCATCTCCTGGACGTGAGGCACCGCGGCCGTGAACAAGTTCCACATCCTGGAGACGCGTCCTGCGAAGGTGCGTTGATGCAGACACCCGTGGGATCGCGGCACCTCTACGGCGTCACCACCATTGAGCACCGTTCTCGTGCTCCGTGCGGTGACTCTTAGAGGATGACGCAGCCCTGCCAGATGTGGCACTCTTTGCACCTGTGCCTTATGGAACACTACGATCGCCGCCACGTCTCTGCGGTGTTCCAGTGAATCAAGGGGACGCTCAGGCTCTGGGTGAGGTGGTAGTGCAGCATCTACTAGCCGTATGGCGCGGCGTTGGATGCTGTCCAGTCTCCTTCTGTGTGTGGCGGCACAGGACATCCAGGAGAGAGCTGCGTATTCAAGGTGGGGCCGCACCTGTGCCTTGTACAGCAGCAGTCTCCCTTCCTGTCGAGGAAACTGGCGATCCTTCTGAGAGCGGAGATCCTGTGAGAGGCTTTCTTGGCAATGGTTTTGACATGCCTGTCAAACCTCAGCCCTCGATCCACCTCCACTCCAAGTATCTTGACGTCATCTTGGAGTGGGAGAGCAGCAGCGCCAAAAGACAACTTTCCTGCCATTGCTGCCATGGCGGCTGGGGACCGAGAGACAACCATTGCTTGTGTCTTCTCCGGCGCGAATGTCACTTGCCATCGAGCACCCCACTCCTTTATCACTCGTAGCTGCTGATTGATGGCCTCAGCAGCCCGCCCACTGTCCTGGCGTGGATAGGTATAGGAGAGGTGCAGTCATCAGCATAGGCCATGACTCCTGGCAGTAGCTGGAGAAGATCATCCACGTAGATATTCCACAGGAGTGGGCCAAGAATTGAACCCTGTGGCACTGATGCCTCCACAGGCAGGGACTCAGATGTTTGCCCGTTGACAACCACCTTGAGGCTTCTGTCCTGCAGGTAATTTCCCAAGAGTCGTAGCAAGCCACCCTGGATGCCTTTAGCACGAAGCTTTTCTAGTAATCCGTTGTGCCATACTTTATCAAAAGCTCCTGCTATATCCAAAGCAACCACTATAGTGTCCTTGCCGTCGTCGAGGGCGTCCTGCCAATGCCTGGTGAGAAGCATCATTAGGTCGGAGGTTGACCTTCCAGGTCTGAACCCAAACTGTTGGTCTGAGAGGAGGGCATTGTCCTTGAGATGTCTACACACCACCTCTGCCACGACCCTCTCAAACACTTTACCCACCACTGACAACAGGGATATGGGTCTGTAGTTTTTTGGGTCCGTCCTGAGCTTTTTGTGTACGGGAACTACTCGAGCCTCCTTCCACACTGAAGGCCAGACGTTTTCCCGTACACAAGTTGTGAAGACTTGGGTGAGAGGGGCAGCCAGTTCCTGGGAGCATCGCTTCAGCAGGTGCGGGCTGATGTCATCAGGGCCGGTGGCTTTCTGTGTGTCCAGCCCCCGCAATAATCGCTTCACCTGCTGATGCGTCACCTCCACCATGGTGACAGTCTTCTCTCTCTCTCTCTCTCTCTCTCTCTCTCTCTCTCTCTCTCTCTCTCTCTCTCTCTCTCTCTCTCTCTCTCTCTCTCTCTCTCTCTCTCTCTCTCTCTCTCTCTCTCTCTCTCTCTCCGAATGGAGATGCAAATATCAAATTTCTTTTGTGAGGGATTCTTGGAATAGGGATTTTCTTCCACATTATGGCACTATCTTGTGTTTAGTAATAGTAGTAGTAGTAGTAGTAGTAGTAGTAGTAGTAGTAGTAGTAGTAGTAGTAGTAGTAGTAGTAATAGTAGTAGTAGTAGTAGTAGTAGTAGTAGTAGTAGCAGTAGCAGTAGTAGTAGTAGTTGTACTAGTAGTAGTCAGAAGAGGAGGAAGAGGAGGTAGAAAGGGGCGAGGAAGATTGTGACCACAACAGCTGAGATGAAAAACATACGATAAAAGAGAAGAGAAGGACGACGAAGACGGTGGTGATAAGGAAGAAGGAGCACGAAGAGGAGACTAAACAGAATTCAGTTTGACAGCCAACACAAACAGCACAACAACGCCACATATTTAGCTGGCTGAAGTATGCTTCCCTACAGCGTCAGAGGCATAAGAACAATGAATAATATGTATAATAACTAGATCTATTATATCACTGGTCTGCGTTTCAAAACTTTTTTGAAAAGGTCAATGGTTTTCCAACTGATTTATGATAATTTTTGCATGCAGTTTATTTTCCTGGGTCAGGTCCGGTTTCTAAGATACAGTCAACTTCTTTTCCAGCATATTTTTCTAAAATATCGCAATCCAAGCGTTTACGGGCTTTGCTTTTTCAAAACCAGGTAGTGGGTAACCTTTAATAAATATTTTCATTTCCGTTTTTAGGTCTATAAAAATGGATTGGAAGTGTAAAAAACATCCTAATAGGTTTTGTTATATCTGCGGACATGTTATTCTTCCAGACCTTCAAGCAAAAATCACTGATTTTGTGAAGAAGGCGTATCACGCTTACTTTGGAGTCAAAATATCTATTGCAAAACATGTGTAGAGAACTAACGGGATTGGAGGAACAAGAAAAGGAAGAGTATGCCATTTGGTGTCCCAATGGTGAGGAGGGAAGGGAAAGATCATGTTACCGACTTCTACTTTTGCATGGCAAATCTAAAAGGCATATATCGCAAGAACAAGCACCATGTTCAATACCCTGATGTTCCTTCTGCCATAAAGCCAGTCCCCCATGTCCCCGATCTTCCTGTTTCTGAGCCAAATGTCACCATGGAATCTAGTTCTGATTCCGAATCTAGTGACATGATTGATACAGCTAAGTGTGATTAATACAGGCCGGAAGACGACGACCAACCGGTGCGTTTGACCCAAGCCGAACTCAATGACCTGACATGAGACCTGAACCTTTCAAAGGAGCCTGCCCAGCTACTGGGTACTCATTTTCGAGAGAAACATTTACTGGCGCCAGGAACAACATTCTATTGATGTCAGAACCACGAGAGAATTTAGAATTTTTTTCATGTTTGAAGTATCTTCACTGGTTTTCTGTAGCAATATTGCTGACCTGATTGAATTACTTAGTCTGAAGTACGATGCTATGGAATAGAGACTTGTCATTAATTCATCTAACAGAAGTCTCAAAGCAGTTCTTCTGAATATCGCAAACAAGTTTTCATCGATCCCTGTTGGGCACTCAGTTGAAATGAAAGAATCCCACAGAAGCATAGAACGTCTGTTGTATGCTCTGAACTACCAGAAACATAAATAGTTGATCTGTGGAGATCCTAAAGTTGTTGGACTCATCCTAGGACTTCAAGGTGGTTACACAAAGTATCCATGCTTTCTGTGCTTATGGGATAGCCGTGTTGATGACCAGCATTATGTCAGACAAGAGTGGCCATCAAGACAAGGCTTAAAACTTGAGTCACACAACGTTTTGTCCCACCCTTTGGTTGAACCGAGCAAGATATTGCTTCCACCCCTCCACATCAAACTCGGTCTAATGAACAACTTTGTAAAGGCATTGGATAGGGAAGGTGGAGGATTTGCTTTACATCAGAAATTTCAACGAAAAGCATGGAGAAAATTAAGGCAGGAATATTTGATGGTCCTCAAATAAGGGAACTCATCAAGGATACTAGTTTTGATGATGCTGTGAATCCTGCTGAACTCTCTGCCTGGTTGTCCCTTAAGTCAGTCATTGCAAACTTCCTTGGCAACCACAGAAGTTCCCAGTATCAGAAGGTGGTTGATGAGTTAATGGAGAATTTCCGCTAACTTGGTGCGCGCATGTCAGTGAAAATGCACTTCCTCCGGTCTCATCTGGACTAGTTTCCAGAAAATTGTGGAGACTTCAGTGAAGAACAGGGTGAGTGCTTTCACCAATATATCAGAGTTATGGAGGAACGCTATCAAGGCCGATTGGATGTCAACTTTCTGGCCGACTACTGCTGGTGCCTAAAGAGGATGCGCAGTCTGCTCAGCACAAACGGAAGCCCCTGAAGAGACCATTCATCCATGAGTAGCTCCCTTAGTTCATCATGCTCTCCTTGATATCTATTCAAAATATTTTGTAAGCCTTTTGTGAGTAAATCAGTCAAATATTTTCAATATTGCGTTTTATTCAACTAGAAATAGATCGGAATTTAGGATATTTTTAATGTGCTAATATTTCATTAACCTGATCTGATTGAGTAAAATGAGCATGATTTTTTAATTCAGTGCAAAAAACTGGTCTAAAATCAAGTATTATATATTAGACCTTGAAAACATCGCAGACCAGTGATTCAGTAGTGATTCAGTATAGCTAATTCCCGGAGAGGTTGTGCGTCAACCTGAGGAAAGATGACACGAGAAGCTTGGTGGCTTGGTGTTGTGTGTCACGTGTCACCTGGAACAGTCAATCAAGTCTCCCCTGACCATTACGAGTACTTGACATGACTCACACTGCTGCATTCCTTAGTTCAGGCCGTGGCAATACAATGACAATAACATAAGACCAATACACGCAATATGACAGCAACAACAGACAACCAGTGACAGGCAATCAACAGTAACGACAACGGTAATAGACAATACAATGACAGCATACAACAATAAGACAATAGGTGACAGCAATACAATAAAGATATAAAATGACAATAAGCAATGACCCAATCGGCTAATAAGCAATAATAATAATAATAAGCAGCAATGAGGCGGCAATAATAATAAGCTAATCAATAGCAACTGACCAACAGCAACAATACAATTTCAGTAATGCAATAATAATAAACAACAATAAGCAACAATGAGCAGCAACAACAGCATAATACAACAGGCAATAAAATAAGCCGGAGCAGCGGTGAAGCAAATAACAATGACAGCGGCGGAGCGGAAGCAGCGGCAACGACAGCGGGCAATGACATACGATGACAGGAGCGTGATAAGCAGCAATGACAACAACATACGGCAACATAATAGCGGTATACAATAGCAACAGCAGAACAAGCAACGAACGCATAATAAGATAGCAGCAGTAACAGTGAGCAATAAGACGGCAATACAATAGCAATAACGACAATAAAGGATATAACAGCAATAATAATGCAACAATAATAGCAACTAGAAAGACAAAACAATAATAACAAGCAAACAACAGCAAGCAACAACAACATGACAATGGTAATAAGCAATAATACAGCAGCAATATACGACAATACATGACAATACAATGATGACATACAATGCAGCAACGGTGACAATACAATAGGCCAGCAACAAATGACGGTAACAGCAATAAAGGATGACATAATAATAACGACAGACGGCAATAAATGAACAGCATGAGCGCAATACGAATGACAGTGACGTCAATGACAATGACGGCGGTAGCATAAATGACAGCGGCAGTGTGAACAGCGGCAACGAGCTGACTGGCAATAAGCGGCACGACGGCAATGAAACAGGCGTCACATGAAGCGAGCAGCAATGACGGCAACGAATGACAATAACAGCAACAACAACAGCAGCAACAACAAGCAATAAGCAACAGCAACAACAACAACAGCAACAGCAACAAACAATAGCAACAAGCAACAGCAACAGCATGAAGGCAGCAACAGCAGCAACAATACCAGCAGCAGAAACAGCAACAACAATACAACAGCAAGCTAAATGCATAATAACTAATATAAAAACAGATCATAAACAACAGCATATACATACAATAAGACGGTGTGATGACAATGGTATAGTTAACAACAACAACAATAAAGATAATAGCGGCAATAAGCAATACAATGAGAAAAGCGAATAAAGCAATAGTAAGCAGCAAAAGTACAGCAAAAAAATGCAGCAGCTAATCAATAGCGATAAAGCCATAATACAACAGCAATAAATAACAGTGAAATGAGCAGTGACGGTAAGCGGTATAAAGCGGTAACAGACGCAGATAAGCATAAAATACTGATAAGATACAATACAGTAGAAGGTTATAGCGGCAATGCAGCAGTAATAATGAGCGGCAATAGATAATAAGGCAGCCAATACAATCAATAAGGGTAATACAATACAATAACAATGACAGCAAGCAGCAATAGAGAAGCGGCTGACAGCAATAACAGCAACAGCAACAACAATGCGTAAGCAACCAACAACAATGACAACAACAACAAGCAACAATCAACAGCAACAGCAACAACAACAACAAAGCAACAGTCAATAAACAACTCAACAACAACAACAACAACAACAACAACAACAACAACATGTAACAACAACAACAACTGCACTTGTAAGCAGGAAAGGAGAGGAGGGATAAAAACTTAGTAAGCACAAGTTGTGAAGGGTGGAAGGGAGGAAGAAACGTACGAATGGGGAAGGCGGGTTCACACGCGCCAATTTTGCGACTGTTATTTTACGTACGTAAAGTTTCGACTCACCCCTTCTAGTTGGAAAGTGTGGACGTAGCGCCTGGAAAGTATGAACTAGTTGGCGCCTTGGCGGAAGTAAAGTGAACAAACAGCTACTCGCCAAGATGTCTTCCTCCAGTGATGCTGAAGCGGTGGTTGCTCTTCTTTGGCGTACCGGAAGAGTCAACAGAAAAGAAAATGCCTGTGGATACGTCCCTGGCTAAGTAGAAGGAAAGAAAAAGTGTCTACCACACTCTGAATTAGCAAACATTTCTCATAAGAAAGTTGTTAATCTGAACAAGATTATGTACAATTGTGATCAAATTAAATCGTGACAAGTGTTCCGTCCTCACCTCCAACATCATCCTGTATTGAAACACTTCATAGGTATCAGTGGCAACTGTTTCGTCGAAACACGATTTGCGGAAGCATTTTTTACTGTATAATTCATTTCTAGGGTCCCAGATGTGTTCTTTTCCTCAACAACTCTGACATTTCTTCTCTATATCTGAGACCACATTTTCAAAACCTACTCCGTGACGTCACCACGTAAATAAAGTCGCAAATCGACTAGCAGTGTTTCCCAACCTTTTCGCGATTACCCAAAATACAATTTCACAATCATCCATTACCCCAATGAACAAATACTAATATAGGAAAGTAACTGTATTTCATACTTCTAAAGCAGAAATAGAAACTATGCAACACAATAATGCAAATCTATAATACGAAAAGTAATTTTAGTTCATACATAGAAAGCAGAAAAATTAAATCTTCATTGAAATTATATGAAAATGTAAACTGATTATCATCCATGCAAACATCCATTACCCCAAAAATATGGGGTCATTACCCACTGGGGTAATTTACCCCAGGTTGGAACCACTGGACTAGCAAGACCAACATGTTGGTCTTGCCTCTCTAGTCGTTAGGCACCGATTGTGGTCGGAAACTCTACGTACATGAAAAAGAACACTCGCAAATGGAAGAAATCAATGAACACGGAAGGAAAGATTGAAAATACTGGAAAATTAGGTGATGATTAGGAGAAAAATGAGAGCTATATGTAGGTCGGTGTCTCTCTTTCTCTCTCTCTTCTCTCTCTCTCTCTCTCTCTCTCTCTCTCTCTCTCTCTCTCTCTCTCTCTCTCTCTCTCTCTCTCTCTTAAACAGACAAAAGTACCCTGTTGTACTACAATCTATTTCTCTACAATATTTGACTTAAAATAGATAATATACAAGATGGAGTGGAGCACTATTCGTTTCACTTCACTAGCACTATTCACGCACTGCACTACACTGAGTGTCACGTCACAAAGAGTGTCAGAGTGTCGTGCTCCGAGCTGTTGCACGACGTTGCACAAAGTGTCTGGCTACTGGCTATAAATAGTCAAAGCTTTTTCTATCTTTAATTAACAAAACTAATATCTATACATAAGGTGTTCGATACGGCGCCGACAAGTAACAATCACAACTCTTTTGTTGCCTTCTCCACTGCAATTATTACAATTTCTCTTACAAACATCCTTAAGAATTGCATTAATCTCGTAGATATTCTCGCATCAAAACGGATTTCACTTCAAACATCATCCACTATATCTTCATAACGTATTACAACATCTGAACCGGTGCTTTATTTCTCCGTAAATCTCATACGTAGTACGTACAATATTACCCCTTTTTCCCAGCTACCCGTATATAAGGATGACCTTTACTTGGTACATGAATGCAAGCAACCACATGACGTACCACCAAATATATTACCATACACATATAATTACCAGACTCCGTTCAACAAAATGACAACGTAACACCACCGAAATATAATGACAAATATTGATATCTCCACACAAGTGACTTCCTCAAATAATCTCTTTCTCTTGGTACCCATACATGGAACCACGTTAACTTCGTACACAATTACACACTAGTAAATATGTTATGTAACTTATTCGTCAGAGCAACACACATGCACATACGTAGTGTAGCCGTATACAAATTCCCTTACTCATAGATGAAAACGCAAGTAGTATAACGACGTGGCTTATGAACCAAAGTACAACCACATAAACCATAATAAACTAATACCACATAATACCTAAACCTCCTATCATGCTTTCTTCCTCCATTCTAATTTACCTCAAAAACTGCATTGCAACTTATAAGCTCCACTTATCTGGTTATATATGAAGTACATAAACGCCGCCCTCAGCTATTGCAGCCGTGAGGGTGGCCCGCTTAGAGCGCGGTTGTCCTCTGCTGCTTCCTCTCTCCTCTCTCTCTCTCTCAACCTCTACAATTTCCTTCAGTAGAACTTATGGGGCGTGGTGGTAATGACCCACACAACACGCCCCTCAGAATGTACCATTCACCAATCAAGTACAAGCTCAAATGAGACTCCACGTGTGGTACGAACACACATCCAAGACGACAACACTACCACCGGATGTTTACATGATCTGATTTGACCCTCCTGCCCTTCCTAATCTCTTTTATGGCTGGATACGGTTACACACCGCATACTGGCGAACTAGCATACTTCCATATCTTCATTTCTTGTTTCTTATATTTTTCATATTTCACTTATGATGTGCGCATCTGACAAACATCCTCAGAATGCGCGTCCGCGCATTCAATGTGAAGGGTGGGTGGGCAGGGTGTGCATGCCTCCCGTAGGAAGGATGAGGGCTTGGGCGACCGCGCACCTGATAGCGGTACTTTCCCACACCCATGAAGCATGTTAGCACCCGCCAGACCCTGTCCTCTAGCCAGCATCCAAGTCTCCAGCCAGCTATGTTATATACGTAGGAATGTAGGGCAATGGGTCCAATACTTTCTGCTAAGAAGGCATATATTAGAAAAATGCGTCTGAACCTCAATATTCACAAAAGGGCTTTGCAGAGAGAGAATTGCAAGAGAATAATTTATATATATATATATATATATATATATATATATATATATATATATATATATACACAGAATGGAAGATATGGCAAGGTAATGCAGTCGATACTCGTTCTTTGATGAATATATGTCTATCACTAGGAGGAAAATATATCAATGGGAAGTATAAATATAGCATTAATCATATAAAATTACTTCACAATCTCAAATCATACCTATGTCAGTCAGAGAGAATATGACAGATTTATCATGTATTGTGCATATATATGTCCATAACTAGGAGGAGTGTATATCATGTCATAGATTGTAAAAGAAATCAGCTCATTATATCCCAAATTATATCAATATTATTCAGAGGATATATATCAACATCTTACAAGATACCAGAAACAATCAAGGGAGAGCATCTGTAGACATAGTTCCAGTGTCGTCCGAATTTCAATAGAAGTAAGTTGGAACTCAAGTATGCAATGCAGTCATAATACATCACTATTAAAAGCACATTACATGGTGAAACTTCTAAGTGTATACATAAATATGGAGGAATGACTATCTCCATTATCTCAGATAAGGGTGACGTCTCATACCTGATAACAGAAAACACAAGAAAAATTTGTTACATCCCGTAAGCATGCACTAATATCACGATGTCGAAAATGAACTGACGCAATGGATTGAAACACATATAGATTGCATTAATCTTGCAATAAAAATAGCTGCTCTCAGATCCACGTAATATGTTGATAAGCACTTGAAACATGGAAAATCCATCACTTGTGAAAATGTTCCACAAGCAATAAAATTTTGATTCTGGTTGCCTGTAAGGAATCATTTTCACCTTAAGTATATCTATCTTTATATTGTAATATAGCACTATATAAGTTCAAAATACAAAAAAATATTAGCTTGTAGTTAAAACACTCAACCATTGTTCTGTATCATCATTTTAATAAAAACACACCATATATTCACAGGTTAAACAGTAATATTTACTTCATTATTTAGTTTCAACTTTCCTTTCATATCAGTGTTTTCCCTATTTACATCATATTATATAATGTCCATCTTAATCTCTTGATAGTCAACATCCATATCTTATTTCTTTTAATATATTTTCGTCTTGTTTCACCTTCTAAGCCTTACCATATAGCTAACGATAAGATGGGAGTAATGTCCTTCTATATATTTTTCTGCTTGATACCCTCTTCAATAACTCTTCTTTTCCTCATTATCGTAGATTAACTGATTACTTTACAATCCTTGCTTAACTCTTAAATCTTCCTTTAAAATGTTATATAATCAATGGAAAGCTACTGAAACCACTGATGATTTCCTACCGATATCACGATAGCTCAACTCAGACTTGTAACCAAATGTCCTGTGTTGTGTTAAGTACGACATCTCACATTGTATCTATTTTCAATCCCATAAATATACCCCTTATTTCACTTATATCGTCAAAATCACAGATAAAGGCATTCATTAACACTCATTACTATACATTTAATCCTAATCTCTATAAAATCTTCCAGATCGCCATATATCCCTCAAATTATATAGAGACACCTTAACTTCCATGTTAGTCATATATATCTTCGTCCTCATCAACAAGAAACCTTCAAATGCCTGCATATTAATCTAATATCAATATCACTGTCGCCAGTTTTCTGCCTTCGGAACATGTATAACCACTTTACGCCTTTGCATATGTTCACTATATCTTCATCTTATTTTATCAAGTATGCTATCTCAATAATAATATTTGCCCCAATACAGTCATGACCTACACAGACGTATATATGCATATGCACCTTTATATCCTCAAACCTTTTCCAATATCCAATATCAGCAACCTTTTCTAATATACTCAGAATAATCACCGCAACCTTTCTAATATACCAATATCTCACAAACTCTTCTATATATCAATATCACCGCAATTTCTAATATACTCAATATCCTCACCGCAAACTTTCTAATATACTCAATATCTTCACCGCAAACTTCTAATATACTCAATATCCTCACCGCAAACTTTCTAATATACTCAATATCCTCACCGCAAACTTCTAATATAATCAATATCCTCACCGCAACTTTTCTAATATAATCAATATCCTCACTGCAACTTTTCTAATATATCAATATCCTCACACAACTTTTCTAATATAATGAATATCCTCGTCTCACTATCTCATATTTACCTCATCGTAACCTTCCAGAATCCACATCCCATATACCATATATTCATATATTTACTATCTGCGTTTTAACTGAACATATGTATATATCTATATATTTATAACAAAGGCTCTCATCTACATTCATACCTCCACCTCCTATATGATATATTATTCATATCTCGATTCTTGATATATTAATTTCAATATATGGACACTCATGGTTTACTCAACATATTCACTAGTGGGCCCACTAATATCCTTGTGCCTATCACTCAACACTACCATGCCGGGTACTGTCGAATATACGCTTACAGGGCATCCCCACTCTTCTGAATCATTGCAATCCCCAGACCGGCATTCACATACTGTATATTAATATTTACTTCTGGCCAGAGAAACAACTTATCACCTAGTTGATCACAAGCACTTGTACACGCCTTATGCCCCTAGGCTTGGCACGAATGTGTTCAAGTGGAACTAGGCACGTGACAACAGTCACATGTACACACAATAATATGTTTGACGCGTCTTTCAGAAATTCACATTTCAATTTACACAGAGAACCTATGATTTTTATTTTAATACTCAAAATCAACCTCACTCTTGAGTAACCTTGAGACTTATACTTGTTTACTTTCTACACATATATATCATATTTACTATCATATTTACTCTAATGTTAACATTATTAGTGTAGTTCCGGGAATGACATCCTTATGGCTCCACAAAATTGATTTTTACGTCTATCTATATAAGATCTTAACCTCATGAAGTTTAATTCCTTTTCATATGTCAAGCTGATCTATGATGGTCTTGTTAACAATTATCAATGCAATATTATATGTTTTCCTTCCTGACATATGAATTCTGACTCAGTCCTCATATTATTTACCTTGATATATATTTTCCTCACTCAATATGAATTACCTTATAACAAATATTAAGTTTTTTTTTTCTATATATCTATCCCCACTTCGTTTTCTTCCTAGATATATATTTTCCTTGACTCAATCCTCACATTGTTTTCCTGATATGTATGTTCCTCAACTCATTATTAATTATCTTAACAAATATCAATATATATTTTCTAATCCAAATATCCATCTTCATCCCTTTCTTCCTAGATATATATTCTCCTCACACCTATTCCTCACGCAGTATAGATATGTATCTAATTCCTCCCAATATTTTCCTTCCTAAACATTCCTCTCACACAATATTGCAACCACATATTATATTCTTCATGACATAAATATACCTCATGTTGCCGAATATCAAACCTCACATTCAACGATATTACTGACTCAATGATATTATCATATCAATGTCAATAACATTCGCCAACTTACTGCCCGTGCGTAGCTACTTATATTTGCATATTGGCTAATGTGTATAACATCTCGAAAGTACTCCTTTTATATTTCAACCTAGTTGTTCTCAATACTTATAACCACATTAGAACACTGTAAATTACTTCTTACTTGCATTTACTGATGTTATTCATATCGTCTCTATAACAGCCACAATAGTATCATAATCACATTAATTTACTTCTTATTCTTGCTTTTACTGATGTTATTCATATCGTTCTAACTATGATCTGACTGGCCGTAACCAAGTAGCTATATACTACAATTCACCTATAATTTCTTGTACTTATAACTTCGGCACTAACTAATGATGTTATCAACATGACTTTACAACAATCGTCTTCTGAAGTGAACAATTGAAGGTTGGCCTTGCCTTACATGTACTTGAACATTTAACATATATTTTGCTTCTTTTCTCACCTTTCGCTTAAAAACTCCACTACTTTATATTCAATTAACCCACTGAGAGAGAAAAGACATGAGGGGAGGCAAGTAACCTTAAGGTGGTGAGAAAAGAAACTGTAAGGTGAACTAGGATCTAGCCAGCAACCTTCAATTGCATGAACTAGCACTGTTACAACAGTGTTACCTACTCAACTCAACTACTACCCAGCACGTGGTAGCATCCTCAACTCAACATAATATTTTTATACATTACTGCATCTTTATATCCTGCCATCCTTTTCTCCTTAAATATTTTCATCTACCTTTCATTAACCCAAGAGACTCACAATACACGTATGATCAATATGTAACAACAAAATGTCTTTCTCTGCTCTTGATTCTCTTCAATATTAACACTCTCCAGTTATTTCCTCTATTAACTTTTTACATAGATATCCCATTTTAATACTTACCTCATATATCAGTCATATTTCTTCTTTATTTTCTATACTTCTGATATTGATATTTGCCTCAAACCTTAACCGCAGTGATGTATATCTCAATCATATTTCTACTATGTTTCTATTATTCCCTCATACTATATCTTCTTCCTCATATACTATTCTCACGGAAAAATTCCCTTGCATCAACTACACACAATATCCCCTCTTTTACTTGACACTCACTTTTTGTTCCATATCCTTCATCAGAACCTTCAATATTCTTTCATCTATAATCCGACGAACTCCCAAACATGATACAATTTACACATTTTTTTATTCGTCTCTATCGCTATGGGGCAATTAAAATCGTCTTACAGTACTTCATATTTTCCTGCTATAAACCACAATATATGCTTACACCACTTGCTATTTTCCTCTGACAGTCGACACTCGTGTGAAAAAAAATTACCCTTATATGTCACGTCTCTTATATATGATAAGTTTCCCTTCACATAACGACAACAAATTCGTCTACCTTTGTGAATTTTGCCGCATATCCGTAATATTTATGCCCTTGACACTCAGTTATCGTTACTCCATTGACTACTTTATGATACACATATTATAATGTAGACGAACCTTAAATAATTTATTAAAAACTCTTTATATCTCATATTTTGTCGCATTTCTCTCCGCTAATAAGACTCCTCGTTTACCCCTTGATTTGTAAAGGCTTAGGTGAAACAAGCGACAGGTAACCGTACAACATATTACTCAGATATCGTCTAATCAAAATATAACCTTAAAGCATCCACTTGAAAGAATAACCTCTTACACGCAACATGATCTTTAATGAATATCGAAATTAATTACTAAATAAAATCTACGGATTTTACACAAACCTTATGATCGTCACGGGCGACTCAGCTTCAGACAAAATAGTGATAATGATATGCATTCATATTATAATAACCATGCCACTTCTGATGTTGACAACACTTCGTGCACTTTCAACCAATTTACTTTAATCTTCCATCAATATGACTGTCCCTTGCGCCAATTCCAAGATTACACTTTGCAACATTTGGCAATATATTTTTTTTGCAATGCAACAATTTGTGCAACATTTAGATCCCACCTGCCACCATGTCGTGCTCCGAGCTGTTGCACGACGTTGCACAAATTGTCTAGCTACTGGCTATAAATAGTCAAAGGTTTTTCTATCTTTAATTAACAAAACTAATATCTATACATAAGGTGTTCGATACGGCGCCGACAAGTAACAATCACAACTCTTTCTGTTGCCTTCTCCACTGCAATTATTACAATTTCTCTTACAAACATCCTTAAGAATAGAGGAGTTGGCAGTGTCTGTCTCCACTTATGTGCCATCAGTTTGACACTGTGTGTTCATCTCCTGGACGTGAGGCACCGCGGCCGTGAACAAGTTCCACATCCTGGAGACGCGTCCTGCGAAGGTGCGTTGATGCTGACACCCGTGGGATCGCGGCACCTCTACGGCGTCACCACCATTGAGCACCGTTCTCGTGCTCCGTGCGGTGACTCTTAGAGGATGACGCAGCCCTGCCAGATGTGGCACTCTTTGCACCTGTGCCTTATGGAACACTACGATCGCCGCCACGTCTCTGCGGTGTTCCAGTGAATCAAGGGGACGCTCAGGCTCTGGGTGAGGTGGTAGTGCAGCATCTACTAGCCGTATGGCGCGGCGTTGGATGCTGTCCAGTCTCCTTCTGTGTGTGGCGGCACAGGACATCCAGGAGAGAGCTGCGTATTCAAGGTGGGGCCGCACCTGTGCCTTGTACAGCAGCAGTCTCCCCTTCCTGTCGAGGAAACTGGCGATCCTTCTGAGCGGAGATCCTGTGAGAGGCTTTCTTGGCAATGGTTTTGACATGCCTGTCAAACCTCAGCCCTCGATCCACCTCCACTCCAAGTATCTTGACGTCATCTTGGAGTGGGAGAAGCAGCGCCAAAGACAACTTTCCTGCCATTGCTGCCATGGCGGCTGGGGACCGAGACAACCATTGCTTGTGTCTTCTCCGGCGCGAATGTCACTTGCCAGCGAGCACCCCACTCCTTTATCACTCGTAGCTGCTGATTGATGGCCTCAGCAGCCCGCCCACTGTCCTGGCGTGGATAGGTATAGGAGAGGGTGCAGTCATCAGCATAGGCCATGACTCCTGGCAGTAGCTGGAGAAGATCATCCACGTAGATATTCCACAGGGTGGGCCAAGAATTGAACCCTGTGGCACTGATGCCTCCACAGGCAGGGACTCAGATGTTTGCCCGTTGACAACCACCTTGAGGCTTCTGTCCTGCAGGTAATTTCCCAAGAGTCGTAGCAAGCCACCCTGGATGCCTTTAGCACGAAGCTTTTCTAGTAATCCGTTGTGCCATACTTTATCAAAAGCTCCTGCTATGTCCAAAGCAACCACTATAGTGTCCTTGCCGTCGTCGAGGGCGTCCTGCCAATGCCTGGTGAGAAGCATCATTAGGTCGGAGGTTGACCTTCCAGGTCTGAACCCAAACTGTTGGTCTGAGAGGAGGGCATTGTCCTTGAGATGGCTACACACCACCTCTGCCACGACCCTCTCAAACACTTTACCCACCACTGACAACAGGGATATGGGTCTGTAGTTTTTGGGTCCGTCCTGGAGCTTTTTGTGTGCAGGAACTACTCGAGCCTCCTTCCACACTGAAGGCCAGACGTTTTCCCGTACACAAGTTGTGAACTTGGGTGAGAGGGATTGGAAGTGTAAAAACATCCTAATAGGTTTTGTTATATCTGCGGACATGTTATTCTTCCAGACCTTCAAGCAAAAATCACTGATTTTGTGAAGAGGCATATCTGCTTACTTTGGAGTCAAAATATCTATTGCAAAACATGTAGAGAACTAACGGGATTGGAGGAACAAGAAAAGGAAAAGTATGCCATTTGGTGTCCCAATGGTGAGGAGGGAAGGAAAGATCATGTTACCGACTTCTACTTTTGCATGGCAAATCTAAAGGCATATATCGCAGAACAAGCACCATGTTCAATACCCTGATGTTCCTTCTGCCATAAAGCCAGTCCCCCATGTCCCCGATCTTCCTGTTTCTGAGCCAAATGTCACCATGGAATCTAGTTCTGATTCCGAATCTAGTGACATGATTGATACAACTAAGTGTGATTAATACAGGCCAGACGACGACCAACCGGTGCGTTTGACCCAAGCCGAACTCAATGACCTGACATGAGACCTGAACCTTTCAAAGGAGCCTGCCCAGCTACTGGGTACTCATTTTCGAGAGAAACATTTACTGGCGCCAGGAACAACATTCTATTGATGTCAGAACCACGAGAGAATTTAGAATTTTTTTCATGTTTGAAGTATCTTCACTGGTTTTCTGTATATTGCTGACCTGATTGAATTACTTAGTCTGAAGTATGATGCTATGGAATAGAGACTTGTCATTAATTCATCTAACAGAAGTCTCAAAGCAGTCCTTCTGAATATCGCAAACAAGTTTTCATCGATCCCTGTTGGGCACTCAGTTGAAATGAAAGAATCCACAGAAGCATAGAACGTCTGTTGTATGCTCTGAACTACCAGAAACATAAATAGTTGATCTGTGGAGATCCTAAAGTTGTTGGACTCATCCTAGGACTTCAAGGTGGTTACACAAAGTATCCATGCTTTCTGTGCTTATGGGATAGCCGTGTTGATGACCAGCATTATGTCAGACAAGTGGCCATCAAGACAAGGCTAAAGGTTAAAACTTTGTGAAATTTTGTGAAAAAGGACACAGTGATGAGTGAAGTGGAGAGGGTGGGCCCAGTGTAATATCAGTGTCAATACTCGTATAAATCACGTGAAAAATATTGATTTACCATATTCTGAAAACAGTGGTAGTTGTGAGCGTCACGGAGCGACCGTTGAAAGGGTCGAACTAGGTCGGAAGGGTTATCAGGTGATAAGTCGCGTAGGGAAAAAAAACTCCAAGCAGCCCGCGCGGCTGTCCATCCACTCTCCGTCGGGGATACAGGTGCCACCTACTCCATATATTTCTATATAAATCTTACTATATATTATAGACTGATATCTCTGTTATAATACTAGGTATAAATCTTTCTGTTTGATTTTATTGGAGCCATGCACACCACGTGAGTACCCAAAAGTACAGATCTTCATTAAATTTTCAGTAGTAATATACTATCACTCTTTAACTGTTGTAACGGTACTCCTAAGACTGCTGTTGCCACTACTACTGCCGCTAAACATTGTAGGAATATTGAGTAAAGTGCCTGTAATACATATCTAAGTCCCATATTTACCATAAATGTTTCTCTCTCTCTCTCTCTCTCTCTCTCTCTCTCTCTCTCTCTCTCTCTCTCTCTCTCTCTATCTCTCTCTCTCTCTCTCTCTCTCTCTCTCTCTCTCTCCTCTCACCCTCCCTCCTCCCTCCTCCTCCTTCCTCCCTCCCTCCCTCCTCTCTCTCTCTCTCTCTCTCTCTCTCTCTCTCTGTTGCCTCCTCCCTCTCATCTCCTCCTCCCTCCTACCTCTCCCTCTACCATCCCTCCCTCCTTCCTTCTCTCCTCTCTCTCTCTCTCCTCTCTCTCTCTCTCTCTCTCTCTCTCTCTCTCTCTCTCTCTCTCTCTCTCTCTCTCTCTCTCTCTCTGTTGTCACTTTGTCACTTTTCCTTCCCTATTTCCTCCCTCCTTCCCTCCCTCTCCCCTGCTTCCTCTCTCTCCCTCCTCCCTCCTACCTCTTCCCTACCCTCCCTCCTCCTTCCCTCCTCTCTCTCTCTCTCTCTCTCTCTCTCTCTCTCTCTCTGTTGTCACTTTCCTTCCCTATTCCCCTTCCTCCTACCCCTCCCTTTACCCTCCCTCTCCCCTGCTTCCCTTCTCTCTCTCCTCCCTCCTACCTCTTCTCCTCCCTCCTCCTTCACTTCTCTCTCTCTCTCTCTCTCTTTCTAATAATGTCATGTTATTAATACAATGTCTAACCCACCTGCACAAAGAAGATGTTGTCAGTGTACAAAAGAGGAACACAGATGTGTTAATTGTCAATGTGTGAGACAAAACAAAAGTGTATAAATTGTAGAAAGGGAGATGGATGCCAAAACCCCTGGGACGTGACCACCAGGGCAGGGAGAGGAGGAGGAGCCGGGGACAGCCAGGAATCCCAGCAGGATGAGGAACAGGAGCGAACGATGGAGACAGAGATGGGAGGGGAGGCTGCCCTGCCATCAACACCGTCACAACACACCCCATCGCTACCGCAACACAACGTGTACGCCGCGAGACATACAAACGGGAGGAGAAACTTAGTCTGGAAAGGACTAACAGAAGAAGAAACAACCATGTGGGTGAACAACACTTACATAGAATTAGCTGGGTGGTCTACATGTCATCTGTTCGATCCACCAAAGTGTGCAGCCACCAACAAAATTGTACAAGAGATGGTCATCCTCCTCAACAATTACTTACAAGAGTCACCCCTCGCACCGTATGCGATGAAATTATTCTTCACACTGCCAAAACTCTTCTTTCAAAAGACACATAGGAATGCGAAGGTGGCGGAAAACGTGAAAGCCGTCGCAAGAAGAGTGGGTCTATGGCAGAACAACCAACTGGATGAGCTCCTGGAGGAAGCCCGAGCCATCCAGAAGAGGCTGCCAAGACCATCAGGAAACCAACAAAGGCAGGAAGACAAAGCCCGTAATTTCGCTGGCAATATGCGGCAAGGACAGGTGTCCAAGGCTCTGCGGGCACTTAATGAACAGCAGTCAGGTGGTGTGTTGCCCTCACCAGGGAAACCATCCACCTGCTGAAGGAAAACATCCTCCCCAGTGACGAAGAGGGCCTCAGGATGCAGGGGCCTTTCCGCAAGCCCAATGATGTCATCTACGAGGTGATAACTGGAGAGATGATCTGGAAGAAGTCTCCAGACACACGGCAGTGCTGGTCCCTCAGGACTAGACGCTAGAGGGTGGCGTCGCCTGTTGAGCGGCGCACTCTGTGGCAGTGCCGCTAACGACCTATGCGGCGCCCTGGCAGCACTGGCGAGGAAGCTTGCCACCACAAATTGTCACCACGTCGAGGCTCTCACCGCATGCCGATTAATCCCGCTGGACAAAAAGCCGGGATGCAGACCAATTGGCATCGGCGAGGTGATAAGACGCATCGTGGGTAAATGCGTCATGACGGTGGTCAAGGACGACGTGAGGAGGGCAGCGGGGAACCTGCAAGTGTGTGCAGGACAGCAGGCAGGAGGGGAAGCCGCCATCCACGCTATGAGGGAAATATTCAGTGAAGACAATTGTGAAGCGGTGTTATTAGTGGACGCCAAAAACGCTTTCAACACTATTAACAGAAAAAACAATGCTTCATAACATTCGAGTAAAATGTCCCCTCTCTGGCACACTATGTAGAAAACACATATAGTGACCCCTCGGATTTGTACATATGTAGTAATAGTGGTAATAGTGTTAAGGTGTTAAAGTCCATGGAAGGGACAACACAAGGTGACCCAGTGGCCATGGCGATGTACGCCCTCGGACTTTCAGTGCTGCAACAAGTTATCTCATATGAGAAAACGAGTGTGAAGCAAGTGGCGTACGCGGATGACCTGTCAGGGGCCGGCAAAATAACAGACTTGAAAAATGGTGGGGCTTAGTGAACGATAATGGTCCCATCATAGGGTACACACCCAGTGCCGCTAAGTCCGTCCTTATTGTAAAGCCTGAACACTATGACAGTGCAGTGGATAGCTTCAGTGGCAGTGGAGTTATAATAACAAAGGATGGACAGCGGCATTTAGGTGCTGTCATCGGAACAGAGGAGTTCAAGAAGGAATACATAGGAGAGAAGGTGAAGGAGTGGATACATGAGGTGGAGGTCCTGTCTGACATGGCCAGGACTGAGCCTCATGCAGCCTACTCCGCCTACACCCACGGCTTGCAGCATCGATGGAGATTCGCCATGCGCACCATCCCAGGCATCAGCCCTCCTTGCACCACTCGAGGTCTCGATAAGGAACACCTTCATCCCAGCGTTACTGAGATCCCACACCATCGGAGATGGGGAGGGCGCTGCTCGAACTTCCACCAAGACTGGGTGGGATGGGAATCACCTCCCCTAAGAAGTTAGCGACTGTGGAGAACCTCAACTCCCTCAAGCTCACCAGGTCCCTCACAGAGAAGATCATTGCTCAGGACGCACATGGTGAAATAGCCCAAAGTGCAGTCACTGAGCAAAGACGAATTATATCTAGAGACAGGCAACAACATCAACGAAACTGTCTCGAAGACCTGAAAACATCCTGCCTGCAACCACAGTGAGAAAAATCCACACTGCACAGGAAACAGGAGCCTCTAACTGGCTAACGTCACTGCCCATTGGAGCGAAGGGCTTCAGCCTCAACAAACAAGAATTTGTCGACGCCATTGCTCTGAGGTACGGCTGGCCGGTGGAAGGACTCCCAGTACCTGTGTGTGTAGTTCCCCCAATGACGTCAACCACACCATGACGTGCAAAAAGGGGGGATTCGTATGTATCAGGCACGATGAGGTGAGAGATCTGACCGCCAGCATGCTCAGGAGGTGTGCCACGATGTCTCCACTGAACCGACCCTCCTACCGCTAGACGGCGAGCACCTGCGCTACAGAACAGCCAACACCACCAACGAGGCTCGAGTCGACGTCAGCGCACGAGGGTTCTGGACAAGGGACAGAAAGCATTCATGGACATACGGATCTTTGACCCGATGGCCGCCTGTCACCACGAACTCTCCTGGAGGCCGCCCACCGCAAGAATGAGCAGGAGAAGATCCGAGCGTATATTTGATATGAACTTTCCTATTATAGGCTTATGTGAGAGGCGTCCTAGTGATGATATCTGTGGTCATTATAAAATAAGGAATTATAATGGATATTTCAAAAACAAGAACACTAGTGGTGGTGGTTTAGCTCTGTACCTACACAAGATATACGAAGGCTCTCTCATGCACAACTATACTTTACAGTTACCCTATTTAAAATCCATATTTCTATCTGTTACACAACCATACAAGTTTGTTGTAGGTATACTTTACAGGCCACCGAATTCATGTATCAGTAACTTTTTGTCATTATTAGAACTCTTGGTTGATTTTATTAGTCGGTTACAATTACCGTGCTATATCTTAGGAGATTTTAATATAAATTTACTGGCTAAGGATGACTGTGTGCAAAACTTATCCGATTTATTTTATTCATATTCATTTTCACCAGTGATAACCAAACCAACAAGAGTTACTAAGTCGTCAGCCACATTAATTGACCACCTATGGACGAACGATGTAAATTATAATCTTAGCGGAATAATTTACTCATCAATCAGTGATCATTTCCCAGTGTTTAGCACGTTTTCTGCACCATCATTTCAAAAGTATTCGGATAAAATTATAACTAAAAGAATGATAAATGACAATTATATAAAAGATTTTACAGCTGAGTTGCAAGAATATAACTGGGCAGCAGCCATGACTAGCCCTTCTGTAGACGATTGTTTTGACATATATGTAACTAAATTCTTAAACATCTATAATAAACACTTTCCAATTAAAACATTCATAATCAAAGATAAATACAATAACAAGCCTTACATAACTCAAGGCCTACGGAAATCTATTAAGCAAAGACATGGCCTTTAACTTATAGTGCAACATTCAAAAAATATAGAAACACTTTAACCTCTTTAATTAGGATTGCCAAAGAAAATTATTATAAATCCAAATTTAAAGAAAATTTAGGAAATACTAAGAAGACCTGGAAGATGATTAATGATATGATGGGTAAAAAAAAGTCTCTGGGAAAATCCTAAGTCTCTCACTTTTCATGGCAAAACTATATCCCAGAGTAATGAGGTGGCTGAAGCTTTTAATGACTACTTCAGCACCATTGCAAACAGCCTTGTTACAAACATTCCTTCACCATCAGTGCCATTCACTCGTTACTTACCAGAACCGACTCCGTTTTCATTTTTTATTCAGCCAACTGTTCAAGAAGAAATTGAAAATATAATAAAACACTTGAAAGTAGCTTCGCCTGGCCATGACGATATAGATGTTAAAGTAATAAAAAAGTGCAGTAACATAATAACCCCATTTTTAACTTGCATAATTAATAGATCTTTTGAAGAAGGCACATTTCCTAAACATCTCCAGGTGGCCAAAATTGTTCCAGTGTTCAAAAAAAGATGATAAATTACTACATACTAATTATAGACCCATAGCTATCTTACCAACTTTTAGTAAAATATTTGAAAAGGTAATGGCCTCAAGACTCATGGATTATCTAACTCAAAATTCAATATTAACAGACCAACAGTTTTGATTTAGACCAAAGTATAGTACCGAATTGGCTTTGCAACAATTATGTCAATATATTCATGTTGCAATGGATGAAAAAACTTACAATATTTCAGTGTTTTGTGATTTAACTAAGGCGTTTGACACCATTTCTCACCCAATACTGCTTGAAAAACATAGAAACTATGGAATTCGAGGCACAGCTAACAATTGGTTTCATAGTTACCTTAGTGACAGGTTTCAATTCACTATATACAATAACCAGTCATCTTCTCGTAAAGCAATTGCATTTGGTGTTCCTCAAGGCTCAATATTATTTTTGATATACATTAACGATTTACCACGCTGTAGTGAAGTACTAAAATTTCTACTTTTCGCTGACGACACCTCAATATTACTCAAAGGTAAAAATATTAAAGATTTGTAGAAAATCATAGATGAAATGGTCAAGGTAGCAAATTGGATAAAAAGTAATAAGCTCACACTAAATATCAAAAAGACCAATTGTATGATAAGTCGACCCGTGATGTCTCGCCCACCCATACTAACTATAAAAATTGATGATATTCCTATAAACCAGCTCAGCAAAGTGAAATTCCTTGGAGTTACTCTTGATACCACCTTAAATGGAACTCTCATATTGATGCCTTGAAAACCAAACTTAGCAAAATAACAGGGCTATTGTTCAGGATAAGGAATCGGCTACCCATTGAATGTATAAAATTAATTTATATGTCAACGGTATATCCACATTTATTGTATTGTTGTGGTGTGTGGGGTGGAGCATGTAAAACTTTTATTGGCAGTCTTTTTCTTACACCGAAGAAAATGCTCCGTATTATATTCTACCGCCACCGTTATGATCACACTTCTCCACTCTTCACGGAACATAAAATACTTAAGCTCCATGACATCATAAAATCACAGACACTCATTTGTACATGCATCGTTAATTTTTTTCCCTGTACACTGTGACTTCCAACCAATAGCAAGAAACAGACAAAACCTCCGTATCCCGCTGTGCCGTACCGACCATGCACAGCAGTGTGTACTGGTGCGGGGCAGCAGGCTCTGGAATGCGCTGCCTCAAGATATTAAAGGCATCACCCAACGAGTCACCTTTAAGAAAAAGCTGAAAAGGACACTTCTTCATAACAGCCAACATTGATGATTATAACCTATATAGTAATGACTTCAGTACCTTATACTTATCCACTTGTCACTAACCAATATATCAATGTATGCCATTGTCAATATTAATATTGTTAAACATTTATATTTTGTATATTGTTATTCATTATTATGATCGTTATTATTCTTAGTGTTTATTATTATTGTTGTTGTTTATATTATTATTATTTTTATTTTTATGTTTTGTTTTATTTAGTTTATTAATATTTATGTATATATGTATATGTGTGTGTATGTATGTGTATATATGTATATATGTATGTATGTGTATATGTGTGTATGTATATGTGTATGTGTGTATATATATATATATATATATATATATATATATATATATATATATATATATATATATATATATATATATATATATATATATATATATATATATATATATATATATATATATATATATATATATATATATATATATATATATATATATATATATATATATATATATATATATATATATATATATATATATATATATATATATATATATATATATATATATATATATGTATATGTATTTATATGTATATATACATGTGTATGTGTATGTATGTATGTATGTATATGTATTTATATGTATATATACATGTGTATGTGTATGTATGTATGTATGTGTATGTATGTATATGTATGGATGTGTATGTATATTATTGTTATTATTATTATTATTACTATTTATATTATTAATATTAGTTATTTCTCTGCAATACAAGATTTATTATTATTATTATTTTTATCATTATTTAAATTATTTTTAATAGTTATTTCTCTGTAATACAAGATTTGTTTCATTAATAATTCATGTATTATTAATGCTCATTCTTAGATTGCTAGCTATGATTGGTATATATATTTGATATTGTTACTAATGATATCATCATTAGTATACATTAGTATAAATTATCTTGACTTTCTAAAATTCATATTTTAATAGCTGACTCACAACACATACTCCTGCTCAACATACAAATAGTGATTGGTCCGTAGTAAAGCTTCGGCTTATCGGACCATAGGCTCTAAAATTGTATATATTTATATGTAATTGTCTTTTCTAAAGGCTAATAAACCTCTTGTATCCTCTCTCTCTCTCTCTCTCTCTCTCTCTCTCTCTCTCTCTCTCTCTCTCTCTCTCTCTCTCTCTCTCTCTCTCTCTCTCATTTTCTTTTTCTTTTATCTTTTCGCTCTCTTTTCTTTTCATGTTCTTTTCCCTTTCTAATCCCCCTCCTCCTCCTCCTTCTACTCCTCCTCATCCTTCTCCTCCTCCTCCTTCTCTTTCTTCTTCTTCTTCCTCTTCTTTCTTCTTTCTTCTTTCTGCTTGTACTTCTTTTTCTTCTACTTCTTGAATATTGTCTTCGTCCATTCCTGATCTTCAATGGTGGTGGTTGTGGCGGTGGGAGCAAAGAGAAGCTTACTGAATACTTCACACCAATACCACATCTGCCCACAAGATTGTGTGTGTGTGTGTGTGTGTGTGTGTGTGTGTGTGTGTGTGTGTGTGTGTGTGTGTGTGTGTGTGTGTGTGTGTGTGTGTGTGTGTGTGTGTGTGTGTGTGTGTATGATTGGTCAGGAGCAACAAAAAGATAAAGAAAAAAAGGCCTACCCAGTCGCCAGTCTCCTTACAGAGCCTATAGTTAGCCAAAGGACAGGGACAGATGTCTTGAAACCTCCCTCTTGAAGAAAGTCAAGTTATGGGAAGTTGGAAATACAGACACAGACAGGCAGTTCCAAAGTTTACCAGTGAAAGGTATGAAGGATTGAGATTACTGGTTAACTCTTACATTAGAGAGTCACTCTTCATCGTTGCTTCCTTCCATCCAGAAGAAAACGTGAAACTCTCTGCTCGTATTGACAGTCATGTATTGAAAGGACACTGGTGCTCTGCTCCGTGAGTCTGTTGTAGGAAGACTCCCTCTTTGGTGGACTTACGTGCCGAACAGTGCCTCGTACCTCACCACTGAAAACGCCAACATTTGTATAGATGGCTTGATAGTCTGTGCATCAGAATACACGACACCGCCACTTCAAGGCTGATAAGACATATATATATATATATATATATATATATATATATATATATATATATATATATAGGAGAGGTGACGAGCATACTATTACATATATGAACTGTAAGTTCCAATATGCTGAAATGTATGAAAGATCTGCTGCGCGTCACCTGTCATAGTGAAGCAGTCAGTGACCACGCCCCACCAGCCCGCACTACGAGTATGTCAACTTGAAGGAAGTGGAGTGCCGTGCAGAGTGGCTGGGGTACCATGCTGTTCTCCGAACTCACATTCCTGCACACAGACTGGTAAGACTCGTGGTAATGGTGAACGCAGACTTGGATATTGGTGTTGATGTGAGCGCGACCCACGTGACCTAAGCGTGAGCGTAACGAGGGTGCGTGAAGGAGGATCAACCGCCCAGGTTGTGTTAATCAATCCCAGTATACACTAGGCGCTAGCTCTAAGCTATGAGCATCATGTGTAGTGTGTGTTGCAGCGCATTGCAGTGTTGTGTTGTGTAGTGTGGTACAGTGTTGGCTGGTGTGTCGTGAAACTTTTATTAGTGTGGTCTTAGTCGTACCTGAAGCTTTGTCAGTAAGAGCTCTGAGCTCGCCGGGTGAGCGTGAATACACACACACACACACACACACACACACTCCTTCAAACATCTCAGACTTATCCTTTCCTCTCTCTCTCTCTCTCTCTCTCTCTCTCTCTCTCTCTCTCTCTCTCTCTCTCTCTCTCTCATTTTCTTCGTTTCTTTTTTCTTTTATCTTTTCGCTCTCTTTTCTTTTCATGTTCTTTTCCCTTTCTAATCCCCCTCCTCCTCCTCCTTCTACTCCTCACTACACCCTCACTAGCCATCTCTCATTCAGTGTTGTGCTCCTGTACACCAGCTATCCTTGACTCACCCTGCCTGACCGTCCCTCACCTGGCTAACCCTGGCCTAGCCTCACCTGGACAGTTACTCGTCAAAATGAAGAGAAGAACCCTTGTGAGTGTGACTATCATGAATGTTTACACCGGCGGACCTTCCTGGCAGCCTCGAGGAGGAGCTGGATCAGTGTTCCCACGGCCTGAACTAAGGAATGCAGCAGTGTGAGTCATGTCAAGTACTCGTAATGGTCAGGGGAGACTTGACTGACTGTTCCAGGTGACACGTGACACACAACACCAAGCCACCAAGCTTCTCGTGTCATCTTTCCTCAGATTGACGCACAACCTCTCCGGGAATTAGCTATACTGAATCACTACTGAATCACTGGTCTGCGATGTTTTCAAGGTCTAATATATAATACCTGATTTTAGACCAGTTTTTTTGCACTGAATCCAAAAATCATGCTCATTTTACTCAATCAGATCAGGTTAATGAAATATTAGCACATTAAAAATATCCTAAATTCCGATCTATTTCTAGTTGAATAAAACGCAATATTGAAAATATTAGACTGATCTATTCACAAAAGGCTTACAAAATATTTTGAATAGATATCAAGAAGAGTATGATGAACTAAGGGAGCTACTCATGGATGAATGGTCTCTTCAGGGGCTTCCGTTTGTGCTGAGCAGACTGCGCATCCTCTTTAGGCACCAGCAGTAGTCGGCCAGAAAGTTGACATCCAATCGGCCTTGATAGCGTTCCTCCATAACTCTGATATATTGGTGAAAGCACTCACCCTGTTCTTCACTGAAGTCTCCACAATTTTCTGGAAACTAGTCCAGATGAGACCGGAGGAAGTGCATTTTCACTGACATGCGCGCACCAAGTTAGCGGAAATTCTCCATTAACTCATCAACCACCTTCTGATACTGGGAACTTCTGTGGTTGCCAAGGAAGTTTGCAATGACTGACTTAAGGGACAACCAGGCAGAGAGTTCAGCAGGATTCACAGCATCATCAAAACTAGTATCCTTGATGAGTTCCCTTATTTGAGGACCATCAAATATTCCTGCCTTAATTTTCTCCATGCTTTTTCGTTGAAATTTCTGATGTAAGAAAGCAAATCCTCCACCTTCCCTATCCAATGCCTTTACAAAGTTGTTCATTAGACCGAGTTTGATGTGGAGGGGTGGAAGCAATATCTTGCTCGGTTCAACCAAAGGGTGGGACAAAACGTTGTGTGACTCAAGTTTTAAGCCTTGTCTTGATGGCCACTCTTGTCTGACATAATGCTGGTCATCAACACGGCTATCCCATAAGCACAGAAAGCATGGATACTTTGTGTAACCACCTTGAAGTCCTAGGATGAGTCCAACAACTTTAGGATCTCCACAGATCAACTATTTATGTTTCTGGTAGTTCAGAGCATACAACAGACGTTCTATGCTTCTGTGGGATTCTTTCATTTCAACTGAGTGCCCAACAGGGATCGATGAAAACTTGTTTGCGATATTCAGAAGGACTGCTTTGAGACTTCTGTTAGATGAATTAATGACAAGTCTCTATTCCATAGCATCGTACTTCAGACTAAGTAATTAAATCAGGTCAGCAAAATTGCTACAGAAAACCAGTGAAGATACTTCAAACATGAAAAAAATTCTAAATTCTCTCGTGGTTCTGACATCAATAGAATGTTGTTCCTGGCGCCAGTAAATGTTTCTCTCGAAAATGAGTACCCAGTAGCTGGGCAGGCTCCTTTGAAAGGTTCAGGTCTCATGTCAGGTCATTGAGTTCGGCTTGGGTCAAACGCACCGGTTGGTCGTCGTCTTCCGGCCTGTATTAATCACACTTAGCTGTATCAATCATGTCACTAGATTCGGAATCAGAACTAGATTCCATGGTGACATTTGGCTCAGAAACAGGAAGATCGGGGACATGGGGGACTGGCTTTATGGCAGAAGGAACATCAGGGTATTGAACATGGTGCTTGTTCTTGCGATATATGCCTTTTAGATTTGCCATGCAAAAGTAGAAGTCGGTAACATGATCTTTCCCTTCCCTCCTCACCATTGGGACACCAAATGGCATACTCTTCCTTTTCTTGTTCCTCCAATCCCGTTAGTTCTCTACACATGTTTTGCAATAGATATTTTGACTCCAAAGTAAGCGTGATATGCCTTCTTCACAAAATCAGTGATTTTTGCTTGAAGGTCTGGAAGAATAACATGTCCGCAGATATAACAAAACCTATTAGGATGTTTTTTACACTTCCAATCCATTTTTATAGACCTAAAAACGGAAATGAAAATATTTATTAAAGGTTACCCACTACCTGGTTTTGAAAAAGCAAAGCCCGTAAACGCTTGGATTGCGATATTTTAGAAAAATATGCTGGAAAAGAAGTTGACTGTATCTTAGAAACCGGACCTGACCCAGGAAAATAAACTGCATGCAAAAATTATCATAAATCAGTTGGAAAACCATTGACCTTTTCAAAAAAGTTTTGAAACGCAGACCAGTGATATAATAGATCTAGTTATTATACATATTATTCATTGTTCTTATGCCTCTGACGCTGTAGGGAAGCATACTTCAGCCAGCTAAATATGTGGCGTTGTTGTGCTGTTTGTGTTGGCTGTCAAACTGAATTCTGTTTAGTCTCCTCTTCGTGCTCCTTCTTCCTTATCACCACCGTCTTCGTCGTCCTTCTCTTCTCTTTATCGTATGTTTTCATCTCAGCTGTTGTGGTCACAATCTTCCTCGCCCCTTTCTACCTCCTCTTCCTCCTCTTCTGACTACTACTAGTACAACTACTACTACTACTGCTACTGCTACTACTACTACTACTACTACTACTACTACTACTACTACTACTACTACTACTACTACTACTACTACTACTACTACTACTACTACTACTACTACTACTATTACTAAACACAAGATAGTGCCATAATGTGGAAGAAAATCCCTATTCCAAGAATCCCTCACAAAAGAAATTTGATATTTGCATCTCCATTCGGAGAGAGAGAGAGAGAGAGAGAGAGAGAGAGAGAGAGAGAGAGAGAGAGAGAGAGAGAGAGAGAGAGAGAGAGAGAGAGAGAGAGAGAGAGAGAGAGAGAGAGAGAGAGAGAGAGAGAGAGAGAGAGAGAGAGAGAGAGAGAGAGAGAAGACTGTCACCATGGTGGAGGTGACGCATCAGCAGGTGAAGCGATTATTGCGGGGGCTGGACACACAGAAAGCCACCGGCCCTGATGACATCAGCCCGCACCTGCTGAAGCGATGCTCCCAGGAACTGGCTGCCCCTCTCACCCAAGTCTTCACAACTTGTGTACGGGAAAACGTCTGGCCTTCAGTGTGGAAGGAGGCTCGAGTAGTTCCCGTACACAAAAAGCTCAGGACGGACCCAAAAAACTACAGACCCATATCCCTGTTGTCAGTGGTGGGTAAAGTGTTTGAGAGGGTCGTGGCAGAGGTGGTGTGTAGACATCTCAAGGACAATGCCCTCCTCTCAGACCAACAGTTTGGGTTCAGACCTGGAAGGTCAACCTCCGACCTAATGATGCTTCTCACCAGGCATTGGCAGGACGCCCTCGACGACGGCAAGGACACTATAGTGGTTGCTTTGGATATAGCAGGAGCTTTTGATAAAGTATGGCACAACGGATTACTAGAAAAGCTTCGTGCTAAAGGCATCCAGGGTGGCTTGCTACGACTCTTGGGAAATTACCTGCAGGACAGAAGCCTCAAGGTGGTTGTCAACGGGCAAACATCTGAGTCCCTGCCTGTGGAGGCATCAGTGCCACAGGGTTCAATTCTTGGCCCACTCCTGTGGAATATCTACGTGGATGATCTTCTCCAGCTACTGCCAGGAGTCATGGCCTATGCTGATGACTGCACCCTCTCCTATACCTATCCACGCCAGGACAGTGGGCGGGCTGCTGAGGCCATCAATCAGCAGCTACGAGTGATAAAGGAGTGGGGTGCTCGATGGCAAGTGACATTCGCGCCGGAGAAGACACAAGCAATGGTTGTCTCTCGGTCCCCAGCCGCCATGGCAGCAATGGCAGGAAAGTTGTCTTTTGGCGCTGCTGCTCTCCCACTCCAAGATGACGTCAAGATACTTGGAGTGGAGGTGGATCGAGGGCTGAGGTTTGACAGGCATGTCAAAACCATTGCCAAGAAAGCCTCTCACAGGATCTCCGCTCTCAGAAGGATCGCCAGTTTCCTCGACAGGAAGGGAGACTGCTGCTGTACAAGGCACAGGTGCGGCCCCACCTTGAATACGCAGCTCTCTCCTGGATGTCCTGTGCCGCCACACACAGAAGGAGACTGGACAGCATCCAACGCCGCGCCATACGGCTAGTAGATGCTGCACTACCACCTCACCCAGAGCCTGAGCGTCCCCTTGATTCACTGGAACACCGCAGAGACGTGGCGGCGATCGTAGTGTTCCATAAGGCACAGGTGCAAAGAGTGCCACATCTGGCAGGGCTGCGTCATCCTCTAAGAGTCACCGCACGGAGCACGAGAACGGTGCTCAATGGTGGTGACGCCGTAGAGGTGCCGCGATCCCACGGGTGTCTGCATCAACGCACCTTCGCAGGACGCGTCTCCAGGATGTGGAACTTGTTCACGGCCGCGGTGCCTCACGTCCAGGAGATGAACACACACAGTGTCAAACTGATGGCACATAAGTGGAGACAGACACTGCCAACTCCTCTTGTCAGATGCGCACATCATAAGTGAAATATGAAAAATATAAGAAACAAGAAACAAAGATATATGGAAGTATGCTAGTTCGCCAGTATGCGGTGTGTAACCGTATCCAGCCATAAAAGAGATTAGGAAGGGCAGGAGGGTCAAAAGGTCATGTAAACATCCAGTGGTAGTGTTGTCGTCTTGGATGTTGTTCGTACCACACGTGGAGTTCATTTGAGCTTGTACTTGATTGGTGAATGGTACATTCTGAGGGGCGTGTTGTGTGGGTCAAGACACGCCCCCATAAGTTCCTGAAGGAAAATTGTAGAGGGTTGAAGCAGAGAGAGAGAGAGGAGAGAGGAAGCAGAGAGGACAACCGCGGCTCTAAGCGGGCCACCCTCGGCTGCATAGCTGAGGGCGGCGTTTTGTACTTCATATATAACCAGTAAGTGGAGCTTATAAGTTGCAATGCAGTTTTTTGAGGTAAATTAGAATGGAGGAAGAAGCATGATAGGAGGTTTAGGTATTATGTGGTATTAGTTTATTATGGTTTATGTGGTTGTACTTTGGTTCATAATGACGTCGTTATATACTTGCGTTTTCATCTATGAGTAAGGGAATTTGTATACGGCTACCTACGTATGTGCATGTGTGTTGCTCTGACGAATAAGTTACATAACATATTTACTAGTGTGTAATTGTGTACGAAGTTAACGTGGTTCCATGTATGGGTACCAAGAGAAAGAGATTATTTGAGGGAAGTCACTTGTGTGGAGATATCAATATTTGTCATTATATTTCGGTGGTGTTACGTTGTCATTTTGTTGAACGGAGTCTGGTAATTATATGTGTATGGTAATATATTTGGTGGTACGTCATGTGGTTGCTTGCATTCATGTACCAAGTAAAGGTCATCCTTATATACGGGTAGCTGGGAAAAAGGGGTAATATTGTACGTACTACGTATGAGATTTACGGAGAAATAAAGCACCGGGTTCAGATGTTGTAATACGTTATGAAGATATAGTGGATGATGTTTGAAGTGAAATCCGTTTTGATGCGAGAATATCTACGAGATTAATGCAATTCTTAGGGATGTTTGTAAGAGAAATTGTAATAATTGCAGTGGAGAAGGCAACAAAAGAGTTGTGATTGTTACTTGTCGGCGCCGTATCGAACACCTTATGTATAGATATTAGTTTTGTTAATTAAAGATAGAAAAAACCTTTGACTATTTATAGCCAGTAGCTAGACAATTTGTGCAACGTCGTGCAACAGCTCGGATTACGACATGGTGGCAGCGGTGGGATCTAAATGTTGCACAAATTGTTGCATTGCAAAAAAAAATATATTGCCAAATGTTGCAAAGTGTAATTTTGGAATTGGCGCAAGGGAAAGTCATATTGATGGAAGATTAAAGTAAATTGGTTGAAAGTGCACGAAGTAGCTGTTGTCAACATCAGAAGTGGCATGGTTATTATAATATGAATGCATATCATTATCACTATTTTGTCTGAAGCTGAGTCGCCCGTGACGATCATAAGGTTTGTGTAAAATCCGTAGATTGTATTTAGTAATTAATTTCGATATTCATTAAAGATCATGTTGCGTGTAAGAGGTTATTCTTTCAAGTGGATGCTTTAAGGTTATATTTTGATTAGACGATATCTGAGTAATATGTTGTACGGTTACCTGTCGCTTGTTTCACCTAAGCCTTTACAAATCAAGGGGTAAACGAGGAGTCTTATTAGCGGGAGAGAAATGCGACAAAATATGAGATATAAAGAGTTTTTAATAAATTATTTAAGGTTCGTCTACATTATAATATGTGTATCATAAAGTAGTCAATGGAGTAACGATAACTGAGTGTCAAGGGCATAATTATTACGGATATGCGGCAAAATTCACAAAGGTAGACGAATTTGTTGTCGTTATGTGAAGGGGAAACTTATCATATATAAGAGACGTGACATATAAGGGTAATTTTTTTTCACACGAGTGTCGACTGTCAGAGGAAAATAGCAAGGGGTGTAAGCATATATTGTGGTTTATAGCAGGAAAATATGAAGTACTGTGTAAGACGATTTTAATTGCCCCATAGCGATAGAGACGAATAAAAAAATGTGTAAATTGTATCATGTTTGAGAGTTCGTCGGATTATAGATGAAGGAATATTGAAGATTCTGATGAAAGATATGAAATAAAAAGTGAGTGTCAAGTAAAAGAAGGGATATTGTGTGTAGTTGATGCAAGGGAATTTTTCCGTGAGAATAGTATATGAGGAAGAAGATATAGTATGAGGGAATAATAGAAACATAGTAGAAATATGATTGAGATATACATCACTGCGGTTAAGGTTTGAGGCAAATATCAATATCAGAAGTATAGAAAATAAAGAAGTAATATGACTGACAGATGAGGTAAGTATTAAAATGGGATATCTATGTAAAAAGTTAATAGAGGAAATAACTGGAGAGTGGTAATATTGAAGAGAATCAAGAGCAGAGAAAGACATTTTGTTGTTACATATTGATCATACGTGTATTGTGAGTCTCTTGGGTTAATGAAAGGTAGATGAAAATATTTAAGGAGAAAAGGAAACGGTGAGTTGCGAGTCAATTTTATGAAATGATGGTAGGATATAAAGATGAATTAAATATATACATATAATATGTCGAGTTGAGGATGCTACCACGTGCTGGGTAGTAGTTGAGTTGAGCAGGTAACACTGTTGTAACAGTGCTAGTCATGCAATTGAAGGTTGCTGGCTAGATCCTAGTTCACCTTACAGTTTCTTTTCTCACCACCTTAAGGTTACTTGCCTCCCTCATGTCTTTTCTCTCTCAGTGGGTTAATTGAATATAAAGTAGTGGAGTTTTTAAGCGATAAGGTGAGAAAAGAAGCAAAATATATGTTAAATGTTCAAGTACATGTGTAAGGCAAGGCCAACCTTCAATTGTTCACTTCAGAAGACGATTGTTGTTGTAAAGTCATGTTGGATAACATCATATTAGTACCCGAAGTTATAAGTACAAGAAATTATAAGTGAATTGTAGTATATATAGCTACTTGGTTACGGCGTTAGTCAGTTCATAAAGGTAGAGCCGAAATGAATAACATCAGTAAAAGCAAGAATAAGAAGTAAATTAATGTCATTATGATACTATTGTGGCTGTTATAGAGACGATATGTATAACATCAGTAAATGCAAGTATAAGAAGTAATTTACAGTGTTCTAATGTGGTTATAAGTATTGAGAACAACTAGGTTGAAATATAAAAGGAGTACTTTCGAGATGTTATACACATTAGCCAATATGCAAATATAAGTAGCTACGCACGGGCAGTAAGTTGGCGAATGTTATTGACATTGATATGATAATATCATTGAGTCAGTAATATCGTGGAATGTGAGGGTTGATATTCGGCAACATGAGGTATATTTATGTCATGAAAAATATAATATGTGGGTTGCAATATTGTGTGAGAGGAATGTTTAGGAAGGAAATATTGGGAGGACTTAGATACATATCTATACTGCGTGAGGGAATAGGTGTGAGGAGAATATATATCTAGGAAGAAAGGGATGAAGATGGATATTTGGATTAGAAAATATATATTGATATTTGTTAAGAGATAATTAATAATGAGTTGAGGAACATACATATCAGGGAAAACAATGTGAGGATTGAGTCAAGGAAAATATATATCTAGGAAGAAAACGAAGTGGGGATAGATATATAGGTTATAAAAAAAAAAAAAAACTTAATATTTGTTATAAGGTAATTCATATTGAGTGAGGAAAATATATATCAAGGTAAATAATATGAGGACTGAGTCAGAATTCATATGTCAGGAAGGAAAACATATAATATTGCATTGATAATTGTTAACAAGACCATCATAGATCAGTTTGACATATGAAAAGGAATTAAACTTCATGAGGTTAAGATCTTATATAGATAGACGTAAAATCGATATTGCAGAGCCATAAGGATGTCATTCCCGGAACTACACTAATAATGTTAACATTAGAGTAAATATGATAGTAAATATGATATATATGTGTAGTAAGGAAACAAGTATAAGTATGAAGGTTGATATAGAGTGAGGTAAAACGGAGTAAGCACATGATATTAAGACATTAAAGTTGCGAATTATAATGTGAAGAAAGACGCGTCAAACATATCATTCCTTGTGTGTACATTGACTCTTGTGCCTAGCAACACTTGAACACTTCGTGCCAACCTAGGGGCATAAGGCGTGTACAAGTGGTTGTGATCAACTAGGTGACAAGTTGTTTCTCTCTGGCCAGAAGTAAATATTAATATACATTATGTGAATGCCGGTCTGGGGATTGCCGATTCAGAAGAGTGGGGGACGCCCTGAAAGCTTCGTTTCGACAGTACCCGGCATGGTAGTGTTGAGTGATACACAAGGATATTAGTGGGCCCACTAGTGAATATGTTGAGTAAAGATATCTATCCATGGATTGATTTTAACATGTGCGTAATCGAGTCAAAATTAATATATCAAGAGTAGTCTGACTTATGAATATAGATGAGAGGATGTGAGGTAAATATGAGATATGAAGGCAAATAGTAAATACCAAAGTAAATATATGAATATATGGTCATGGGATGTGGATTCTGGAAAGGTTACGATGAGGTAAATATGAGATAGTGAGACGAGGATATTCATTATATTAGAAAAGTTGCTGTGAGGATATTGAATATATTAGAAAAGTTGCTGTGAGGATATTGATTATATTAGAAGAGTTTGTGGTGAAGATCTTGATTATATTAGAAAAGTTTGCGGTGGGGATATTGAGTATATTAGAAAAGTTTGCGGTGAAGATATTGAGTATATTAGAAAAGGTTGCGGTGAGGATATAGGAAAAGGTGCATATGCATATATACGTCTGTGTAGGTCATGATTGTATTGGGCAAATATTATTATTGAGATAGCAACTTGATAAAATAAGATGAAGATATAGTGAACAAATGCAAAGGTAAAGTGGTTATACATGTTCCGAAGGCAGAAAACTGGCGACAGTGATATTGATATTAGATTAATATGCAGGCATTTGAAGGTTTCTTGTTGATAAGGACGAAGATATATGACTAACATGGAAGTTAAGGTGTCTCTATATAATTTGGAGGGATATATGGCGATCTGGAAGATTTTATAGAGATTAGGATAAATGTATAGTAATGAGTGTTAATGAATGCCTTTATCTGTGATTTTGACGATATATGTGAAATAAGGGGTATATCTATGGGATTGAAAATAGATACAATGTGAGATGTCGTACTTAACACAACACAGGACATTTGGTTACAAGTCTGAGTTGAGCTATCGTGATATCGTAGGAAATCATCAGTGGTTTCAGTAGCTTTCACTTGATTATATAACATTTTAAAGGAAGATTTAAAGTTAATGCAAGGATTGTAAAGGTAATCAGTTAACGACGATAATGAGGAAAGAAGAGCTATTGATGAGGTATCAAGCGAAAAATATATAGAAGGACATTACTCCCCATCTTATCGTTAGCTTGAAGGTGAAACAAGACGAAAATATATTAAAGAAATACGATATGGATGTTGACTATCAAGAGATTAAGATGGACATTATATAATATGATGTAGTTAGGAAAACACTGATATGAAAGGAGTACAAGTTGAAACTAAATAATGAAGTAAATATTAATGTTTAACCTGTGGAATACATGGTGTGTTTCTTGTCTGTGTGCTGGTGATGATACAGAACGGTAATGGTTGAGTGTTTTAACAGCAAGCTAATATATTTTTGTATTTTGATTTTCGAGTATAGTGCGTATATTACATATAAAGATAGATATCGCGACTTAAGGTGAGAAATAACAGCGTATTCCTTACACGGCAACTCAGAATCAGATTTATTTCTTGGTGTGGTAACATTTTCACAAGTGATGGATTTTCCAGTGTTTCAAGTGCTTATATCAACATATTACGTGGATCTGAGAGCAGCTATTTCTTATTGCAAGATTAATGCAATCTATATATCAGTACTTCTGAATCCATTGCGTCAGTTCATTTTCGACATCGTGATATTGTGCATGCTTACGGGATGTAATAAATTTTTCTTGTGTTTTCTGTTATCTTGTATGAGACGTCACCCTTATCTGAGATAATGAGATAGTAATTCCTCCATATTTATGTATACACTTAGAAGTTTCACCATGTAATATGCTTTTAATAGTGATGTATTATGACTGCATTGCATACTTGAGTTCCAACTTACTTCTATTGAGAAATTCTGACGACACCTGAACGATGTCTACAGATGCTCTCCCTTGATTGTTTCTGTATCTTGTAAGATGTTGATATATATCCTCTGAATAATATTGATATAATTTGGGAAAATGAGCTGATTTCTTTTTACAATCTATGATATGATATACACTCCTCCTAGTTATGGACATATATATGCATAATATTATGATAAAATGTCATATTTTCTCTGAATAACATAGGTATGATTTGAGATTGTGAGTTAATTTTATATGATTAATGCTATATTTATACTACCTAATGATATATTTTCCTCCTAGTGATAGACATATATTCATATCAAAGTAACGAGTATCGACTGCATTGCCATGTCTTTTCCATTACCTTGCTTTGTGTGTTGACATATCTTTTCCACTACTGGTCAATATCATGATCTCTCCCTGACCATACATATATATAGTAAATTATTCTCTCTCTGCAAAGCCCTTTTTTGTGAATATTGAGGTTCAGACGCATTTTTCTAATATATGCCTTCTTAGCAGAAAGTATTGGACCCATTGCCCTACATTCCTACGTATATAACATAGCTGGCTGGAGACTTGGATGCTGGCTAGAGGACAGGGGTCTGGCGGGTGCTAACATGCTTCATGGGTGTGGGAAAGTACCGCTATCAGGTGCGCGGTCGCCCAAGCCCTCATCCTTCCTACGGGAGGCATGCACACCCTGCCCACCCACCCACCCTTCACTACATTGAATGCGCGGGACGCGCATTCTGAGGATGTTTGTCAGATGCGCACATCATAAGTGAAATATGAAAATATAAGAAACAAGAAACAAAGATATATGGAAGTATGCTAGTTCGCCAGTATGCGGTGTGTAACCGTATCCAGCCATAAAAGAGATTAGGAAGGGCAGGAGGGTCAAAGGTCATGTAAACATCCAGTGGTAGTGTTGTCGTCTTGGATGTTGTTCGTACCACACGTGGAGTTCATTTGAGCTTGTACTTGATTGGTGAATGGTACATTCTGAGGGGCGTGTTGTGTGGGTCAAGACACGCCCCATAAGTTCCTGAAGGAAATTGTAGAGGGTTGAAGCAGAGAGAGAGAGAGAGAGGAAGCAGAGGACAACCGCGGCTCTAAGCGGGCCACCCTCGGCTGCATAGCTGAGGGCGGCGTTTTGTACTTCATATATAACCAGTAAGTGGAGCTTATAAGTTGCAATGCAGTTTTTGAGGTAAATTAGAATGGAGGAAGAAGCATGATAGGAGGTTTAGGTATTATGTGGTATTAGTTTATTATGGTTTATGTGGTTGTACTTTGGTTCATAATGACGTCGTTATATACTTGCGTTTTCATCTATGAGTAAGGGAATTTGTATACGGCTACCTACGTATGTGCATGTGTGTTGCTCTGACGAATAAGTTACATAACATATTTACTAGTGTGTAATTGTGTACGAAGTTAACGTGGTTCCATGTATGGGTACCAAGAGAAAGAGATTATTTGAGGAAGTCACTTGTGTGGAGATATCAATATTTGTCATTATATTTCGGTGGTGTTACGTTGTCATTTTGTTGAACGGAGTCTGGTAATTATATGTGTATGGTAATATATTTGGTGGTACGTCATGTGGTTGCTTGCATTCATGTACCAAGTAAAGGTCATCCTTATATACGGGTAGCTGGGAAAAAGGGGTAATATTGTACGTACTACGTATGAGATTTACGGAGAAATAAAGCACCGGGTTCAGATGTTGTAATACGTTATGAAGATATAGTGGATGATGTTTGAAGTGAAATCCGTTTTGATGCGAGAATATCTACGAGATTAATGCAATTCTTAAGGATGTTTGTAAGAGAAATTGTAATAATTGCAGTGGAGAAGGCAACAAAAAGAGTTGTGATTGTTACTTGTCGGCGCCGTATCGAACACCTTATGTATAGATATTAGTTTTGTTAATTAAAGATAGAAAAAAGCTTTGACTATTTATAGCCAGTAGCTAGACAATTTGTGCAACGTCGTGCAACAGCTCGGATCACGACACTCTGACACTCTTTGTGACGTGACACTCAGTGTAGTGCAGTGCGTGAATAGTGCTAGTGAAGTGAAACGAATAGTGCTCCATTTACTCGTACATGCTGACCATCTTGTATATTATCTATTTTTAAGTCTTGTAAATATTGTAGAGAAATAGATTGTAGTACCCTTAGAATAGGTAGCACACGACAGTGCGCCTTTGGGTACATGTTCCTTTGTATTAAGTTTTGTTTAAATAAAAAAAAAAAGAGAGAGAGAGAGAGAGAGAGAGAGAGAGAGAGAGAGAGAGAGAGAGAGAGAGAGAGAGAGAGAGAGAGAGAAAGAGAGACACCGACCTAGCATATAGCCCTCTCATTTTTCTCCTAATCATCACCTAATTTTCTCCAGTATTTTCAATCTTTTCCTTCCGTGTTCATTGATTTCTTCCATTTGCGAGTGTTCTTTTTTTTCATGTACGTAGAGTTTCCGACTCACAATCGGTGCCTAACGACTGTAGAGAGCAGTCGCAAATCAAGACCAACATGTTGGTCTTGCTAGTCCAGTGGTTCCCAACCTAGGGGTAAATTACCCCAGTGGGGTAATGACCCCATATTTTTGGGGTAATGGATGTTTGGCATGGGATGAGGCAATCAGTTTACATTTTCATATAATTTCAATGAAGATTTCTATTAATTTTTTCTGCTTTCTATGTATGAACTAAAATTACTTCTTTTCGTATTATAGATTTGCATTATTGTGTTGCATAGTTTCTATTTTGTCTGCTTTAGAAGTATGAAATACAGTTACTTTTTTTCCTATATTACGAGTATTTGTTCATTGGGGTAATGGATGATTGTGAAATTGTATTTTTGGGTAATCGCTGCGAAAAGGTTGGGAAACACTGTGCTAGTCGATTTGCGACTTTATTTACGTGGTGACGTCACGGAGTAGGTTTTGAAAATGTGGTCTCCAGATATAGAGAAGAAAATGTCAGAGTTGTTGAGGAAAAGAACACATCTGGGACCCTAGAAATGAATTATACAGTAAAAAAATGCTTCCGCAAATCGTGTTTCGACGAAACAGTTGCCACTCGATACCTATGAAGTGTTTCCCTCAATACAGGGTGATGTTGGAGGTGAGGACGGAACACTTGTCACGATTTAATTTGATCACAATTGTACATAATCTTGTTCAGATTAACAACTTTCTTATGAGAAATGTTTGCTAATTCAGAGTGT
>NW_025541458.1:15000-20235 GCF_017591435.1 Portunus trituberculatus | reverse complement strand
GAGAGAGAGAGAGAGAGAGAGAGAGAGAGAGAGAGAGAGAGAGAGGGACGGCTCCTAGACTGAATGTGTGACTTGTTTGAGTTTATCTTCTCTAAGTGAAGCGCCGCCCTTCACGTGGCAAGCAGCTTTTACTTGTCGCCAAGTAAAAGCTGAGAGATCAGTGCAGAGAACACTGTCCACTCCAGACTCCATCACCTTTTTGTCTGACTCCACCACTGCTGCTACTACTAACAACAACAACAACAACTGCTGCTGCTACTACTACTACTACTACTACTACTACTACTACTACTACTACTACTACTACTACTACTACTGCTACTACTGCTGCTACTGCTACTGCTGCTACTGCTACTACTGCTGCTACTGCTACTACTACCTACCACCACTACCACCACTGCTACCACCACCACCACCACCACTACCACCACCACCACCACCACCACCACCACCACCCACCACCAATACACTACCACCACTACCACCACCACACCACCACTGCCACCACCACACCACCACCACCACCACACACCACCACCACTACCACCACCACCACACCACTGCCACCACTGCCACCACCACCACCACCACCACCACCACCACCACCACCACCACCACCACCACCACCACCACCACCACCACCAGAAGCCCTTCGCTCCAATGGGCAGTGACGTTAGCCAGTTAGAGGCTCCTATTTCCTGTGCAGTGTGGATTTTTCTCACTGTGGTTGCAGGCAGGATGTTTTTCAGGTCTTCGAGACAGTTTCGTTGATGTTGTTGCCTGTCTCTAGATATAATTCGTCTTGCTCAGTGACTGCACTTTGGGCTATTTCACCATGTGCGTCCTGAGCAATGATCTTCTGTGAGGGACCTGGTGAGCTTGAGGGAGTTGAGGTTCTCCACAGTCGCTAACTTTAGGGGAGGTGATTCCCATCCCGCCCAGTCTTGGTGGAAGTTCGAGCAGCTCTCCCCATCTCCGATGGTGTGGGATCTCAGTAACGCTGGGATGAAGGTGTTCCTTATCGAGACCTCCAGTGGTGCAAGGAGAGGGCTGATGCCTGGGATGGTGCGCATGGCGAATCTCCATCGATGCTGCAAGCCGTGGGTGTAGGCGGAGTAGGCTGCATGAGGCTCAGTCCTGGCCATAATTATAGCCACGTCTTCTTTTCCCTAGCGATAACAATGTCCTTGATTCATTGCTGTCGTGGGGAAAAAAATTGATGGACTTTTTTTCTCTATTGAGAAGAGCGACCACGAAAAAATTGATGAAAAAAAAGGAGAAGGCCGCTCATTACTCCGTTCCGAAATAATGGCTTAGTTTTTTAATATTAGGGCACTGATCAAGGACAACAAGAAAGAATGAAAGAAAAACATTCCCTCAAGACACCTGTCAGTGGCTGTCACTGAAGATAACTGTAAAAAAATCCAAATCACACACTAAGTTATAATTATGATGTATATCCACATTGCCTTCCTTTCTATACAACTCACGCCTTTCTCTACGTTTATCCAGTTTGTCCAGCTGACAACATTTCCTTCTACAAACATTATTCACTAAAGAAAACACCAGAAAAGTCCAAATTACGAAGCTATGTACGTTATTTTTGCTACATCGTTTTCCTTTCTATACAACTCACGTTCATACACAGTTTCGCTTGTCCATCGTTCAACAGTTCTCGCGAGCTTCTTGTTTCCTTTATTTACCGGAGATCCTTCTACAGAGTATCCTTTCTACCCTACTGGTGTGAGTAGCCCTGGGGACGCGAGGAGCGGGTACAACAGTTTTCTCGCTAGTCGTGGTGGTCGTACCCTCCCATCCGGACATTCAGGTAGACAGTGCCTCTAAGTAATTCACCACCGCCACCCATTCCTAATGCTGTATATTAAACATGGAAAAACTGCAATGGCTCCACATCCGTATTAATTTTTCTTGACTTCCTTCCATTGATGCGCCGATTTGCTCATTTCTGGCTAGCTGTGTGTGTCTCCATATGTGCATTATGTGTATGTTCATCAGTCTGTTTGTCTGGTTGGCTGTCTGGCTGGTCTGCATTCAGTACACCAGAATAGCTGCAGTTTGGCGCCAATGCGAACAAAACAAGTTCTTTCTTCCTATGAGTTTCCCTTGTTGTTCTGGAAAGGTATGCAATTGAATGTTTCAAGCGTATCCTATTTTCTTTTTAATTAGTTCGTTTTAGGCGTATTCTTTTTTTTTCTTTTTCTTTTTTTACTTAGTTCGTGTTTAGTGTCAGGTTTCGATCTGGAAGTGCAGAATTTGGAGAACCTTTCCAGCTATTGTCTGATATATCTACATATGCAATCACGTCTTTACTTAGATAGGTTTTTTTTTTTTCTCTTCTTTTTTTTTCTTTTGAAGATTAAATGAGTCTTGGCAAAGAGTTACATAAATCCGTATACAATTTTATGTCTATATCTACTGAGCCTTTATTATGCCTAAACTTTTGTTTCTAGTTCAGTTTGGGGTAACTGACCGTGGCTTCCCGACCCCTGTGTTGGCACCTCCGTGAAACAGAAGTTAACGAGCCCTGTAATGAATCACCAGGAGCCTTAATTCGGACCGAGACAGTCAGCGCACCGCCCACCTACTACACCGATGAATAAGCAGACGGGGAAGACATCTGCAGCAAGACGAATATCACAGTTGGTTTCATGGAGTGAGATACGATGTTGTTATGCATGAACACCTTTGAGGTTAGAAAGGTACTACTTATAGTCGAAGCATCGTAGCGCTTAGTGTACAAAAACTATTGCATTTCTATTATATTATCTAGATGCAGATTGTCAGTGCAATTTACACTATGAGCGGCGATACATTAAAAACGACGAACTACGTTATAATAGACGATAATGAAATGCCATGAAATATGAGATGAAATTAATGCGACCATGTTTAAAAATCACATCATTCTAATACAAAGAATTCCAGTATTCATACATGAGCAAGACAAAAAAAAAAAAAAATGGTTATGTGAAGGAAAGACAATAAAGAAAAAATCTTGAAAGCAACTTAGAGCTTTTCTGCTGTGAAAGCTTAATCGTGTGCAGGATCCAAGAAAGCCAGATTAAATTCACGTTTTATCCATTACAAAGTTTTTTTTATAGCTACCCATAAAATAAGAGAGAGAGAGAGAGAGAGAGAGAGAGAGAGAGAGAGAGAGTAGAGAGAGAGAGAGAGAGAGAGAGAGAGAGAGAGAGAGAGCAACCCAGGTACTGTTCTTTCTTACATTCACGGGGTTCTGTTGAGGTACAGCTAGAAGAGAGCTAGAGATGAGAGGGACCACAACTGACCAGCGATATCTTTTCACGCTACGAACTAAACAAGCGCTACATTAATGGAAGCTGTGCATTTCGCAGAGGGATAACTTCAGGCTAACAGGAAATAAGAACGCTGTACAGTAAAGCATGTCTTGGAAATTGGTAAATGGAATAAAGGGAGGAATATATGCATGTTAAAAGTGCAATGTCACTATGACGCGTTTCAATGGTGCTCTTTTGAGTGAGTGGAGGGTAGCGGAGTGTGGGGAGGGGGAGAATTAAATACCGTCCATAAAGCAAAGCATGGCGGGAAATGGATGGCGGAATGATGGTGGTGGGGCTAATGAATGTTAAACCGAATGACCTAAAAATGAATAGATAAATAAATAAATGAAAAAAATAAATGAATAAATAAAACATCCGTAAGAAAATATGTATATCCACGTGTACTATTGTGTGTGTGTGTGTGTGTGTGTGTGTGTGTGTGTGTGTGTGTGTGTGTGTGTGTGTGTGTGTGTGTGTGTGTGTGTGTGATTGTGTGTGATGTAAATAGATATGCAAATAGAAAAGAAAAATAAGAAAGCTGATAAGCAGAAAGATAAATAAATGAATGGAGAGATGGAGATAAATATATAGGTAGATAGATATATACATAGGTACATAAAGATAGATAAACAGACAGATAAATAAATAGATAATTGGGTAGATACATAAAGATAGACAAATAGACAGATAGATAGATACAAATAGAAAGATAAACAAAATAGATAGAATACTAATAAACAAAACGACAGATATTAATACTAAATAAGAATTTGATATTAAAGAAACACACCTATGCACTACAACTTCCTAAATGTAAACAAAGTTCCAGCGGTAAAGAAAAGGTAGTTGCCAAATAGAGATAACGTTTGTTTTTCTTTCTTTTCTGGTGGAGGTGGCGGATGTGATTAGTGTTGTTTTAGACAGGAGTTCATGGTACATAGCTTTGTCCTTTCTAATATGTCCTTGTCCTATTTTTTTGTTCACCCTCATCCCTAGAAATTAAACACACAGTGGCTTCAGTTTGCGTCTCTGAATGCAATAAGTATATAACGGAACAGATAAGCGAAAGAAAAGGGAATCAAGGAAAAGGGAGAGAGAGAGAGAGAGAGAGAGAGAGAGAGAGAGAGAGAGAGAGAGAGAGAGAGAGAGAGAGAGAGAGAGAGAGAGAGCACATCGATCTCAAATACTTACACTTGATCCACTTCATCCTGGGTTTTAATTTTCACACACACACACACACACACACACACACACACACACACACACACACACACACACACACACACACACACACACACACACACACACACACACACACACACACACACACACACACACACACACACACACACACACACACACACACACACACACACACACACACACACACACACACACACACACACACACACACACACACACACACACACACACACACACACACACACACACACACACTAGAAGATTAAATGACCACTTTTTAAAGCCTTGGTGGCAGCAGTAATAGTCATATATCTGATGAAGTTTATACGAGATACTTGCCTAATCCACCAGTCCACTCACTACACCTTACACCCACAGACCACCTTGAAATCGAAAAAGTCATTAAATCACTTAAGTCTACTTCTTCTGGAGTCGAAGATTTATCACCTAAGGTCATCAAATACAGCTCTTCCTTTTTACTCCATCCACTGAAACATATTCTTAATTTGTCTTTGAAAACAGGCGTCTTTCCTGATGAGATGAAAAAGGCTAAGGTAATTCCCGTACATAAAGCTGGAAATCGATCAACATGAACAACTGCAGGCCCATATCAACCTTGCCAATATTCAGTAGAATTCTAGAAAAAATCATTGCTCTGCGTCTTAACAATTATTGAGAACAAAACCACCTGCTTTCAAAATATCAACACGGT
>NW_025541458.1:0-7500 GCF_017591435.1 Portunus trituberculatus | reverse complement strand
ATTTAGCTGGCTGAAGTATGCTTCCCTACAGCGTCAGAGGCATAAGAACAATGAATAATGTGTATAATAACTAGATTTATTATATCACTGGTCTGCGTTTCAAAACTTTTTTGAAAAAGTCAATGGTTTTCCAACTGATTTATGATCATTTTTGCATGCTGAATTAAAATACAGTTTATTTTCCTGGGTCAGGTCCGGTTTCTAAGATACAGTCAACTTCTTTTCCAGCATATTTTTCTAAAATATCGCAATCCAAGCGTTTACGGGCTTTGATTTTTCAAAACCAGGTAGTGGGTAACCTCTTACGGGATTGGAGGAACAAGAAAAGGAAGAGTATGCCATTTGGTGTCCCAATGGTGAGGAGGGAAGGGAAAGATCATGTTACCGACTGCTACTTTTGCATGGCAAATCTAAAAGGAGAGAGAGAGAGAGAGAGAGAGAGAGAGAGAGAGAGAGAGAGAGAGAGAGAGAGAGAGAGAGAGAGAGAGAGAGAGAGAGAGAGAGAGAGAGAGAGAGAGAGAGAGAGAGAGAGAGAGAGAGAGAGAGAGAGAGAGAGAGAGAGAGAGAGAGAGAGAGAGAGAGAGAGAGAGAGAGAGAGAGAGAGAGAGAGAGAGAGAGAGAGAGAGAGACGTGCACGCAGCGCCAACCATGGATTTTTCCAATGAAATGGATGAAGTGGAAGAATATCTGCGGACAAAGAAATTCCCAGCGAGTGTTGGTCCAGATAAAGGGAAGAGAGCGAACTTCCGAAGAAAATGCAAGGCGTTCGTCATTCACGACAACTGCCTAATGTTTGTTCACAAGCCGAGCAGGAGCGATTCAGCAGGTGAGCAGTCTTTGAGAATATTTTGTGATAATCATGTCAATTTAATCTGTTAGATTTTTATTCAAATCGTCCTATACTATAGCACATTTACATTTGTTTGCAGAAGTTCGTTTCCTTCGAGTCATCAAAGATCGTCAATACCAACTTGACATTGTGCTGGCCAGCCACAAAGGAGCTGGTAACAGCGATGAGGCAGTTGCTCTGGGTGGGCACGTTGGAAGAGATAAAGTCCTCGATCGAATCATGCAAAGATACTGGTGGCGTAACATTACGTCAGATGTGGCCGAAACGATCAAAACATGTATGCGTTGCCAGAAAGCAAGCACCGTATTCAAGAAAGTGGATCCGAAACTACATAGTATCCCTATCAAGCCCAAGAACATGTATCAAATTGGTATCGACTTATGTTCTTTGACAAAGTAAGTTTTACTTTATTGAAAATATACATTTTTGCAATACTTCTACTATTAATCATGCTACTGTTTTTATTCTCATAGTACTTGTTTACTACTGCTATTATATTATTGCTCCTCGCTACTGCTTCAACTGTGTATTTCTTTAACAACTGTGTATTTCTTTAACACATGTGTATTCTTTCAGGTCCACCGACGGTCATGTTGCCATTGTAATGGCAGTTTGTTACTTCTCCAAGTGGATTGAAGCTACGCAGCGAAAAATCTGTGACAACTCTGGTGGACGTCTGGTGTTCAAGAAAAAATCAGGGCCATCTGGAAGAACCAATAAGAGCTATAAGAACACCAGCGAGCCTCTTGCTGTTCAGCCAATTGTAGGTGATGGAAACTGCCTTTTCCGTGCGTTATCGTTCGCCATAACTGGGGATGAGGAGCAACACGCCGTTGTCAGGAGCCTGATATGCGATTTCCTTGAAAGCACGGGGCACCAGAAGGCAGGAGAAATGCGGCAAAATAAAGTGTGGGGGACGACAACTGAGATACTAGCAGCAGCCGAAATGTTCCAGCTAAATGTGTGTGTGTGGGCGAGCTTTGGCAGTGTGCACACGTGGCATATACATAAGCCAAAAGGCTATACTGCAACACAATCAGTTTACCTTGAGAACAAAACAGGCAATCATTTCAATGTAGTTACCCGTGTGTGAATTTGGTACGAGTATGGTCCTTGTAGTATTGATGTATGATTATATATTGATGTATCTGTGTCCTTGTGGTATTGATGTATGATGATATATTGATGTATCTATGTGTGTGCACGTCTCTAAAATATATTGTGTGACTTTTTACGAACATTTGAAAATGGGAGTCATTTCAAACTGACGGGGAGTCGTATGAAACCAGTTTCAGTCAAACAACGGGGGAGTGCTTTGAAACTAGTTTCAATTAACTCCGGGAGTCATGCGGGGAGCGGGGAGTCGTCTCAAACGACACCGGCGCTGAGAGAGAGAGAGAGAGAGAGAGAGAGAGAGAGAGAGAGAGAGAGAGAGAGAGAGAGAGAGAGAGAGAGAGAGAGAGAGAGAGAGAGAGAGAGAGAGAGAGAGAGAGAGAGAGAGAGAGAGAGAGAGAGAGAGAGAGAGAGAGAGAGAGAGAGAGAGAGAGAGAGAGAGAGAGAGAGAGAGAGAGAGAGAGAGAGAGAGAGAGAGAGAGAGAGAGAGAGAGAGAGAGAGAGAGAGAGAGAGAGAGAGAGAGAGAGAGAGAGAGAGAGAGAGAGAGAGAGAGAGAGAGAGAGAGAGAGAGAGAGAGAGAGAGAGAGAGAGAGAGAGAGAGAGAGAGAGAGAGAGAGAGAGAGAGAGAGAGAGAGAGAGAGAGAGAGAGAGAGAGAGAGAGAGAGAGAGAGAGAGAGAGAGAGAGAGAGAGAGAGAGAGAGAGAGAGAGAGAGAGAGAGAGAGAGAGAGAGAGAGAGAGAGAGAGAGAGAGAGAGAGAGAGAGAGAGAGAGAGAGAGAGAGAGAGAGAGAGAGAGAGAGAGAGAGAGAGAGAGAGAGAGAGAGAGAGAGAGAGAGAGAGAGAGAGAGAGAGAGAGAGAGAGAGAGAGAGAGAGAGAGAGAGAGAGAGAGAGAGAGAGAGAGAGAGAGAGAGAGAGAGAGAGAGAGAGAGAGAGAGAGAGAGAGAGAGAGAGAGAGAGAGAGAGAGAGAGAGAGAGGAGAGAGAGAGAGAGAGAGAGAGAGAGAGAGAGAGAGAGAGAGAGAGAGAGGGACGGCTCCTAGACTGAATGTGTGACTTGTTTGAGTTTATCTTCTCTAAGTGAAGCGCCGCCCTTCACGTGGCAAGCAGCTTTTACTTGTCGCCAAGTAAAAGCTGAGAGATCAGTGCAGAGAACACTGTCCACTCCAGGCTCCATCACCTTTTTGTCTGACTCCACCACTACTGCTACTACTTCTACAACAACAACAACAACTGCTGCTGCTACTACTACTACTACTACTACTACTACTACTACTACTACTACTACTACTACTACTACTACTACTACTACTACTACTACTACTACTACTACTACTACTACTACTACTACTACTACTACTACCACTACACTACTACCACCACTACCACCACCACCACCACCACCACCACACACACTACACCACCACCACCACCACCACCACCACCACCACCACCACCACCACCACCACCACCACCACCACCACCACCACCACCACCACCACCACCACCACCACACCACACCACCACCACCACCACCACCACCACCACCACCACCACCACCACCACCACCACCACCACCACCACCACCACCACCACCACCACCACACCACCACCACCACCACCACCACCACCACCACCACCACCACCACCACCACCACCACCACCACCACCACCACCACCACCACCACCACCACCACCACCACCACCACCACCACCACCACCACCACCACCACCACCACCACCACCACCACCACCACCACCACCACCACCACCACCACCACCACCACCACCACCACCACCACCACCACCACCACACACCACCACCACCACACCACACTACTACTACTACTACTACTACTACTACTACTACTACTACTACTACTACTACAGAATACCTCCACCCCATGTTTATTGATGCGTCAATTAGGGCTCCACTACTTGGAGGTCATTAGCCCCAACTCTCGCTAATGACTGTGGCATCCAACCATATCTATTACTCTATAATATAAACATTAGTTGTTAGCTATAAATTCACTCTACCTCTACTCTATCTACTCTTATGCCACTCTCCACCACTGTAGCCTCGCAGTCAAGGCCACTTAAATCTGCAGGTATGGGAGTGGAATGCCTTGTCCCCCTGAGACACAGGAGGGCTGATCTGAGGAGGAGAATGAAAGACGGCACCTCATCCATGCGACGACATGGCTCCTTGGCTGGTGCTTCTTTTCTGCCATTAGGTCGGCTAGTCTTGAGTAGAAGCACTGAGCCTTGGAGCCCATCCCGCCAGATGTGGTGAAGACCAGAGGTGTGAAGCTGCCCTGGTCAATGTGTTGGATTCTCTCCCATACGCTCGGATCTTCTCCTGCTCATTCTTGCGGTGGGCGGCCTCCAGGAGAGTTCGTGGTGACAGGCGGCCATCGGGTCAAAGATCCGTATGTCCATGAATGCTTTCTGTCCCCTTGTCCAGAACCCTCGTGCGCTGACGTCGACTCGAGCCTCGTTGGTGGTGTTGGCTGTTCTGTAGCGCAGGTGCTCGCCGTCTAGCGGTAGGAGGGTCGGTTCAGTGGAGACATCGTGGCACACCTCCTGAGCATGCTGGCGGTCAGATCTCTCACCTCATCGTGCCTGATACATACGAATCCCCTTTTGCACGTCATGGTGTGGTTGACGTCATTGGGGAACTACACACACAGGTACTGGGAGTCCTTCCACCGGCCAGCCGTACCTCAGAGCAATGGCGTCGACAAATTCTTGTTTGTTGAGGCTGAAGCCCTTCGCTCCAATGGGCAGTGACGTTAGCCAGTTAGAGGCTCCTGTTTCCTGTGCAGTGTGGATTTTTCTCACTGTGGTTGCAGGCAGGATGTTTTCAGGTCTTCGAGACAGTTTCGTTGATGTTGTTGCCTGTCTCTAGATATAATTCGTCTTTGCTCAGTGACTGCACTTTGGGCTATTTCACCATGTGCGTCCTGAGCAATGATCTTCTCTGTGAGGGACCTGGTGAGCTTGAGGGAGTTGAGGTTCTCCACAGTCGCTAACTTCTTAGGGAGGTGATTCCCATCCCGCCCAGTCTTGGTGGAAGTTCGAGCAGCGCCCTCCCCATCTCCGATGGTGTGGGATCTCAGTAACGCTGGGATGAAGGTGTTCCTTATCGAGACCTCCAGTGGTGCAAGGAGAGGCTGATGCCTGGGATGGTGCGCATGGCGAATCTCCATCGATGCTGCAAGCCGTGGGTGTAGGCGGAGTAGGCTGCATGAGGCTCAGTCCTGGCCATGTCAGACAGGACCTCCACCTCATGTATCCACTCCTTCACCTTCTCTCCTATGTATTCCTTCTTGAACTCCTCTGTTCCGATGACAGCACCCAAATGCCGCTGTCCATCCTTTGTTATTATAACTCCACTGCCACTGAAGCTATCCACTGCACTGTCATAGTGTTCAGGCTTTACAATAAGGACGGACTTAGCGGCACTGGGTGTGTACCCTATGATGGGACCATTATCGTTCACTAAGCCCCACCATTTTTTCAAGTCTGTTATTTTGCCGGCCCCTGACAGGTCATCCGCGTACGCCACTTGCTTCACACTCGTTTTCTCATATGAGATAACTTGTTGCAGCACTGAAAGTCCGAGGGCGTACATCGCCATGGCCACTGGGTCACCTTGTGTTGTCCCTTCCATGGACTTTAACACCTTAACACTATTACCACTATTACTACATATGTACAAATCCGAGGGGTCACTATATGTGTTTTCTACATAGTGTGCCAGAGAGGGACATTTTACTCGAATGTTATGAAGCATTGTTTTTCTGTTAATAGTGTTGAAAGCGTTTTGGCGTCCACTAATAACACCGCTTCACAATTGTCTTCACTGAATATTTCCCTCATAGCGTGGATGGCGGCTTCCTCCTGCCTGCTGTCCTGCACACACTTGCAGGTTCCCCGCTGCCCTCCTCACGTCGTCCTTGACCACCGTCATGACGCATTTACCCACGATGCGTCTTATCACCTCGCCGATGCCAATTGGTCTGCATCCCGGCTTTTGTCCAGCGGGATTAATCGGCATGCGGTGAGAGCCTCGACGTGGTGACAATTTGTGGTGGCAAGCTTCCTCGCCAGTGCTGCCAGGGCGCCGCATAGGTCGTTAGCGGCACTGCCACAGAGTGCGCCGCTCAACAGGCGACGCCACCCTCTAGCGTCTAGTCCTGAGGGACCAGCACTGCCGTGTGTCTGGAGACTTCTTCCAGATCATCTCTCCAGTTATCACCTCGTAGATGACATCATTGGGCTTGCGGAAAGGCCCCTGCATCCTGAGGCCCTCTTCGTCACTGGGGAGGATGTTTTCCTTCAGCAGGTGGATGGTTTCCCTGGTGAGGGGCAACACACCACCTGACTGCTGTTCATTAAGTGCCCGCAGAGCCTTGGACACCTGTCCTTGCCGCATATTGCCAGCGAAATTACGGGCTTTGTCTTCCTGCCTTTGTTGGTTTCCTGATGGTCTTGGCAGCCTCTTCTGGATGGCTCGGGCTTCCTCCAGGAGCTCATCCAGTTGGTTGTTCTGCCATAGACCCACTCTTCTTGCGACGGCTTTCACGTTTTCCGCCACCTTCGCATTCCTATGTGTCTTTTGAAAGAAGAGTTTTGGCAGTGTGAAGAATAATTTCATCGCATACGGTGCGAGGGGTGACTCTTGTAAGTAATTGTTGAGGAGGATGACCATCTCTTGTACAATTTTGTTGGTGGCTGCACACTTTGGTGGATCGAACAGATGACATGTAGACCACCCAGCTAATTCTATGTAAGTGTTGTTCACCCACATGGTTGTTTCTTCTTCTGTTAGTCCTTTCCAGACTAAGTTTCTCCTCCCGTTTGTATGTCTCGCGGCGTACACGTTGTGTTGCGGTAGCGATGGGGTGTGTTGTGACGGTGTTGATGGCAGGGCAGCCTCCTCCCATCTCTGTCTCCATCGTTCGCTCCTGTTCCTCATCCTGCTGGGATTCCTGGCCTACTACTACTACTACTACTACTACTACTACTACTACTCAAGCCGTAAGCCTGTATGTCTCTACTAGCTACTGTCTGGATAGCAGTGTAACTATGAGCCTGTCTACTCTGACGTGCTCACCTGCTACCTGAAGCTGCCCATGACTGGGGAGTTTGCAAACGTACTGCAGTCATTACTGTCTACCAGCGTACTGGTGCGTGGTGAGAGGCACTTGTGACTGTCTTCTGCAAATCAGCTGCTACCATGACGCACGCCCATGCACTGTACAACCAGACGCCAGATACTGTCACCAGCGAGTGCGTGGAAGCATGCAACTGTTGTCCTCAGTTACTGCACACACTATCTAGCCGACTACTCACCGCCATATGCCACTGTTATCGGATACATCACAGTTGTGATCCTCTGATTGCATACACTATAAAACTATCCATATCCACTCATATATACTAGTGAGTACATAACTATATGACTATGAATGCATAACTATCTATCATTTCCTATCTATATATACTTTATCTAGTTATATATATGATATATA